>NC_073399.1:34923785-34963785 GCF_028641065.1 Leucoraja erinaceus | reverse complement strand
TCACCCCCGGCCCCTCACCCCCCCCCACCCCCGACCCCTCCCCCCGACCCCTCACCCCGACCCCTCACCCCCGACCCCTCACCCCCCCCCTCGCCCCCCGACCCCTCACCCCCGGCCCTTCACCCTGACCCCTCACTCCCGACCCCTCACTCCCGACCCCTCACCCCCGACCCCTCACCCCCGGCCCTTCCCCCCTCACCCCCTCCCCCGACCCCTCACCCCCCGACCCCTCACCCCGACCCCTCACCCCCCCGCCCTTCACCCTGACCCCTCACTCCCGACCCCCACACCCCGACCCCTCACTCCCGACCCTCAACCCCTCACCCCCCCACCCCTCGCCCCCCCGACCCCACACCCCCGGCCCCTCACTCCCGACCCCTCACCCCGGCCCCCCACTCCCGACCCCTCACCCCCGACCCCCAACCCCTCCCCCCCCCCGGCCCCCCCTCACACCCGACCCCTCACCCCCCGACCCCCGGCCCCTCACACCCGACCCCTCACCCCCGGCCCCTCACCCCCCCGGCCCCTCACACCCCCGACCCCTCACCCCCGACCCCTCACCCCCGACCCCTCACCCCGACCCTCACTCACCCCCGACCCCCTCACCCCCGACCCCTCACTCCCGACCCCCAACACCCCCGGCCCCCTCACCCCCGACCCCTCACTCCCGACCCCTCACTCCCGTTCCCCAACCCCTCACTCCCGACCCCTCACCCCCGACCCCTCACTCCCGACCCCTCACTCCCGTTCCCCAACCCCTCACTCCCGACCCCTCACCCCCGACCCCTCACTCCCGACCCCTCACTCCCGGCCCCCAACCCCTCACTCCCCGACCCCTCACCCCCGACCTCCAACCCCTCACTCCCGACCCCTCACCCCCGACCCCTCACTCCCGACCCCTCACTCCCGACCCCTCACCCCCGACCCCCTCACCCCCGACCCCTCACTCCCCCCCCCGACCCCTCACACTCCCGACCTCTCACCCCGGCCCCTCACCCCCGACCCCTCACTCCCGACCCCTCACTCCCGTTCCCCAACCCCCTCACTCCCGACCCCTCACCCCCGACCCCTCACTCCCGACCCCTCACTCCCGGCCCCCAACCCCTCACTCCCGACCCCTCACCCCCGACCTCCAACCCCTCACTCCCGACCCCTCACCCCCGACCCCTCACTCCCGACCCCTCACTCCCGGCCCCCAACCCCTCACTCCCGTTCCCCAACCCCTCACTCCCGACCCTTCACCCCCGACCCCCAACCCCTCACTCCCGACCCCTCACCCCCGACCCTCACTCCCGACCCCTCACTCCCGGCCCCCAACCCCTCACTCCCGACCCCTCACCCCCGACCTCCAACCCCTCACTCCCGGCCCCTCACCCCCGACCCCTCACTCCCGACCCCTCACCCCGACCCCTCACCCCTGGCCTCTCGCCCCCAGCCCCACACAGCACACCCTGCACGGGCACTGTGAGGGGGGGAGAACAGCAGGGTTGAGGGGACCAGGAATGGGTTATGGAGAATGAGGGGGGAGGGGAAGGGACGAGGGGTGAGGGGTTGGGAGAGCAGACAAAATGTTGGGGGTGAATAGAGGGGAGTGACTGAGGGTTGGGGTGTGACAGGAGTGGGGAAGTGAGGGGGGAACATTGAGGGGAAACAGAGAGTGGGGGGGAGGGAGGGAGGAGACGGTTTGGGGAGAGTGGAGAGGAGCGGTGAGAGATGGGGGGCGTTGGGATTGGGGCAGGGGGTTGGGTGGGCCGGGGTGGTGAGGCAGGGGGGGGGGGGGATGGGGTTGGGTGGGCCGGGGCGGTGAGGCAGGGGCGGGGGGGGGGTGGGGTGGGGGGGATGGGGCGGGGGGGATGGGGTGGGGGGGGAATGGGGGCGGGGTCTCCCTCTGCCTCTCACTGCCACAGAGGAAGGAATGTCAAAGAGCCAGACATGTCCGTTGCCAGGGCGACAACTTCCTGTCATTCACAATGGGCAGAGTAGTCACAGGCCAGTCTGTGTCCACACGTCACCCTCCACACCGGACACGCTACCTCCCCCCCCCCCCCCCTCCCACACACAAACCCCTCAGCAGTAGCCCAGCAGCACCGGCTACACTGTGGGTGGGGCTGTGAGGGAGCACCAGTGTTTCTTTCACACACAGACACACGCACACGCAGACACACACACACGCACACACAGGGACACGCACAGACACACGCACACAGACCATCTCTACACCCCACAGGTCCGTTGCGTTTCTTTATCCATGTCATGGTCCTCCTCCTTTGCCAAGTTTGTCAATTCTCCCAATCCCCGACTTTGGCAACTTTATAAACCTCTTATAAAACTCCCTGCGGGGTTTTGGGTTGTAAACGGCACGTGTTGTCTGCACTTTGTGCATCTTTGTCTACACACTAACCACAGTTTACACGGCCATCTCTTCCCATCTGTCTCCCCATCACTCCTTCTGCACCTTTACAGTTTTATTTGAGAGCCTGGTGTAGCACAGACACGCATCACATTCAATGCACAGGCTGGGGGGGGGCAGTGGGGGGGGGGGGACAGTGGGGGGGGGGGGGGGGGGGGGGGTGCGGTGGGACAGGGAGGGTGGGCTGGTGAGTGGTCTACACCAGCGTACACGGAGGTCCAGGCAGCAGCTCTCACGTTGGAATCTGCTCTCCACAACATCCCAAGGCCACAGATACAGAATCCCGGCCAAGTGATAAGCAGAATATTTTCCAGGACTGTGGTCATTCAGATTAGACACATCGCCTCCCTCAGGATGGTGGGGGGGGGGGGGGGGGGGGGGGGGGGGGGGGGGGGGGGGAGCTGCAGAAGTGGTGAGAGCAGAATGGGCTCTGTGGGTCAAATCGGTTAGCCATGACCCTGGGTCAGAGGGGGGGGGGGGTCAGCCAAGGTTCCTGCTCACCGTGGAATGAAACGTTATTTAACTTCTGGCGATCATGTTAAAGAAAGCATTTGATGGAACAGGCGATGGATGGAAGTTCGATCAGAGATCACCATGAAAGCCAAGCAGTGTTGTTGCTGAACTACAGGACACAAAACGTTCTACATCGGCTGAATCTTGCCCAGTCTGTCTTGGAGAGGAGAATGGAGGAGAGAAGGCCCTTCTTCAGACCAGAAACGTCACCCATTCCTTCTCTCCAGAGATGCTGCCCGTCCCGCTGAGTTACTCCAGCATTTTGTGTTTATCTTCGGTGTAAACCGGCATCTGCAGTTCCTTCCAATTCAGAGTATCAGCCAGTTACATGAAAAAGTACCCTCACCCTGAATAAAGCATGACCCTGCAGTTACACAGTGACAGAACAGCTACACCGGGAGTGGTGAATACGCAGCCTGTGAATACGCTGGGTTAGGGGGCGAGGGTGAGGTTTGCAGCAGATATCCTCACCTGTCCATCCACGAGTGCCAGGCCCAGACCACGATCTCCCCGCTCCAATTGGACAGTGAACACCTCATCATCCGTCTGGTCCTGCTGGGGGCTGGGACTATCTACAACGGGAGGCAAAGAATACGAGTGAACACTGGCTCTGCTCACAGCTCCGTGCAGACACACACTCTGTACCTGACTGAGAACCACCCTCGGCTGAACCGTGACACCGAGCAGATATAATAACAGGCCGATAGAGGGAATGTGTATGTTGGAAGCTGACAGGCTCTGAGCTGGAGGCACTAGAGATGGCCATGTGGGAAGGTTGTTTGTCTGAGCTTGTTGCCAGCTAACCCAGTGCCAGCTACAGTGTTCTACAGTCAGAGACTGATACAGTGTGGACAGGCCACATCTCTAAAGTCTAACCACATTCCTGACTACACCTTCATATTCCCCACTATTCATCGGTACATGTCTTTCATCACACTCTGTGTAGAATGCAGAGACATTTTTTTCTGCTGTTATCATCACATAATAAAGCAAAGGCTGCAAAGACTGAGCGTGTCAGGCAGTGTTTGTGGAGACAATAACGGTGCTGCTGTTACACAGAGCTCGGCCAGAGTGACAGTGAAACGGTGATTACAACAGGACTGGTCACCTAAAGCGGTCGGTCATGTGACACAAACAATGGTGGCTCTTACACTCCGTCTGAAGGGGAGCCACAGGGCGGTGAATCTGTGGAATTCTTTGCCACAGACGGCTGTGGAGGCCAAGGCAGTGGATATTTTTAAGGCAGTGGATAGATTCTTGATTAGTACAGGTGTCAGAAGTTAAGGGGAGAAGGCAGGGGAATGGGGTTAGGAGGGAGAGATAGATCAGCCATGATTGAATGGCAGAGTAAACTTGATGGGCTGAATGGCCTAATTCTACTCCTATTCCTTATGACCTTATGAAGATGTGTCTCGAACCAAAACGTCACTTATCCATGTTTTCCAGGGATGCAGTCTCACCTGTTACTCCAGCACTTTGTGTCTTTCCGACTCAAAATAGGTAATTAAATGTCAATTTACCAAATTAGTGATATATGTGGGAACCATCTTCAAAGATGATGTGTTAGGGAATAGGAAAGGTTTATTTATGCAGAATCATAAAATCGCAATAGTCATGGAGTCATAGAGTGATACAGTGTGGAAACAGGCCCTTCAGCCCAACTTGCCCACACCGCCAACATGTCCCAGCTACACTAGTCCCACCTGCCTGCGCTTGGTCCATATCCCTCCAAACCTGTCCTACCCATGTACCTAACTGTTTCTTAAACAATGGGATAATCCCAGCCTCAACTACCTCCTCTGGCACCATGTGTGAAAAAGTTACCCCTCATATTCCTATTAAATCTTTTCCCCTTCACCTTGAACCCGTGTCCTCTGGTCCTCGATTCCCCTACTCTGGGTAAAAGACTCTGTGCATCTACCCGATCTATTCCTCTCATGATATTATACACCTCTATAAGATCTCCCCTCATCCTCCTGCACTCCATGGAATAGAGACCCAGCCTACTCTACCTCTCCCTATAGCTCACACCCTCTAGTCCTGGCAACATCCTCGTAAATCTTTTCTGAACCCTTTCCAGCTTGACAATATCTTTCCTATAACACGGTGCCCAGAACTGAACACAATATTCTAAATGTGGTCTCACCAACGTCTTGTACAACTGCAACATGACCTCCCAACTTCTATACTCAATACTCTGACTGATGAAGGCCAAAGTGCCAAAAGCCTTTTTGACCACGTTATCTACCTGTGTCTCGACCTTCAAGGAACCGTGCACCTGTACTCCTAGATCCCTCTGCTCTACAACACTACACAGAGGCCGACCATTCACTGTGTAGGTCCTGCCCTTGTTCGATGCCCCAAAATGCAACACCTCACACTTGTCTGTATTAAATCCCATCAACCATTCCTCTGCCCACCTGGCCAATCGATCCAGATCCTGCTGCAATCGTTCACAACCATCTTCACTATCTGCAAAACCGCTCACTTTTGTATCAGCAAACGTGCTAATCTTGCCCTGTATGTTCTCATCCAAATCAGTGATGTAGATGACAAACAGTAACGGGCCCAGCACCGAACCCTGAGGCCACCACTAGTCACCACGAGGCCTCCAGTCTGAGAAACAACCTTCCACCATCACCCGCTGCTTCCTTCCAGAGCCAATTTGCTCTCCATTCAGCTATCTCTCCTTGGATCCCGTGCGATCTAACCTTCCAGAACAGCCTACCATGCGGCACCTTGTCGAACGCCTCACTGAAGTCCATGTACACAACATCTACAACTCTGCAATCAGGTTTGTGAGACACGACCTCCCACGTACAAAACCATGCTGACAATCCCTAATCAGCCCTTGCTCATCCAAATGCCTGTGTATCCTATCCCTCAGAATACTCTCCAGTAACTTACCAATTACAGATGCCAAGCTCACCGGCCTATAGTTCCCAGCATTTTCCCTGCAGCCGTTCTTGAATAGAGGTACAACATTTGCCACCCTCCAGTCTTCTGGCACCTCTCCTGTATTTAAGGACGACTTATAAATTTCAACCAGGGCTCCCGCAATTTCCTCTCTAGTTTCCCGCAATGTCCTCGGATATATCTGATCAGACCCTGGAGATTTGTCTACCTTGAAATACGACCGAACCTTCAGTGCCTCTTCGACAGTAACCCTGACTGCTCTCAAGACATTTCCAGTGACTGCTCCAATGTCCTCCATCCTACTGTCTTTCTCCTCGGTAAATACAGAGGAGAAATACTAATTGAGGACCTTGCCCATCTCCTGTGGCTCCACACAGAGGTGACTGCTTTGATTCCTGAGCGATCCCACTTTCTCTCTAGTCACCCTTTTCTTCCTTACGTATTTATAAAATCTTTTGGGATTGTCCTTAAAGGGCCTGTCCCACTTGGGCGACCTAATCCGCAAGACCAGAAGAGTGCCTTCGACCTTCAAGCCCACACACGCACGCACACACGCACACACACACACACACACGCACGCACACGCACACACGCACACACACACACGCGCACACACACACACACACACACGCGCACACACGCACGCGCACACACACACACACACACACACACACACACACACACACACACACGCACGCACACACACACACACACACACACACACACACACGTGCACACACACACACACACACACACGCACACACACACACACACACACACGCGCACACACACACACACACACGCGCACACACACACACACACACGCACAGACACGCACGCACACACACACGCACACACACACACGCACGCACGCACACACACGCACACACGCACGCACACAAGGACACACACACGCGCACACACGCACACACGCACACACACGCACGCGCACACGCACGCGCACACACATACATATGCACACATATACACACACATATACGCATACACACGCACATCTACACACAGATATACACATAGACACACACACACACACACATATATATACACGCACAGATACACACACACACACACATCTACACACACATATGCACACACATACACACACACCCTCACGAGATCTATCACAGAAGAGTAGAGCACAGGAACAGGCCCTTTTGCCCACTATGTTTGTGCTGGACACGATGCTGACCAACTCTTATCTGCCTGCACACAGACCATATCCCCCCTATGTTTTTTCTGCCTTCACCCTCTATAACGGAGATGACCTGTGCTGGGCCAGGCCGGGCAACCTCACCTTGTGACCGGTGGCCATGGCCTGGCTGTGTGCGGCCACCAATAGCCGTGTGTCCAGCAGCCTCGGGGCACTGGGCCTCTGCCTCACACTCAGCCAGCTCCAGCTCCAGCACCTGTGGTGTGTTGGGTGGGGTGAGGAGGCAGGATGGGTCTAGAGCAAGCTTGTGGCCCAGCTCCTGATGCCCAGGGAGGCTGCTCTGTAGCTGCAGGTTCTTCAGCTTGTGTGCCAGCTCAGCCTGGCAGGATCGCAGGCTGCCGGAGGCCTGGGCCCGGAACAGGGAGCGACCCATCCTCACATCCTTCTCCCTACAGGGGGGCTGCAGCTCCCGGGGGCAGGGTGGGTCTCCGAGACCCTCGCCAACATCTGCACACTCGCTGCTGCCCTCTCCCACCACCGCCGCTGCTGCTGCTGCCGCTGCTGCAGTCTGAAACAGAACCAAGACGGAGCTGTAACGTGGGCGACAAATGCAGTGTCATACACACGATCACACACACAACACAGTGACACACACACAACACAGTGACAGTCACACACACACAACACAGTGACACACACACACAACACACACACACACAACACAGTGACACACACACACAACACAGTGACACACACACAACACAGTGACACAGACACACAGTCACACACACAGACCCTGCTCCGACACAGTTGACAACCGGCCAATGTGTCTGAGCCCTGGACATATTCCAGGTATTCTGTGCACTGTTGCTGGAACACAGAGTGAACGGAGAGAAGGTTCAAGTCGTGGCAGGTGGAGCTCCAGCCCAGACTGCCTGTAACCTGCCGCATGTGGCTCAGCACAGTAACACCATTGCTTGCATGGCCAGGCCTTTACACTACAACACTCCCCACAGGATGGCAGACCAAGGGAGCAGCGACTGAAATAGAGATTCAGGCAGAGGTGTGAACAATTCACAGATTACCTGGACACCAGCAGCCAGGAAACCCTCACCCTGAATACACCGTGACTCTGTACAGTCACACAGTGACCCTGAATACACCCTGCACACTGGGTAACATCCCACAATGCATCCCCTCACAAGCTCTTGATGTTTTGGGACAAAGTGGGGACGGCTGTGGGAAGGAAGGGAACTAGTGGAGCGTGAGAGCAGGAGGAAGGCACAATGCCTTCTCAGGGTGGTGCTTTATTTAAGGATTAATGATTACCTGGTCAGGGAAATAGTTAGTGGGGGAATGTGAGCGTTGAGACTACAGGGCAGCATTGTGCTGCAGTTATTACACAACATGCAATGTTGCATTGTGCTGCAGCTCCACAACATGCAATGTGGAATGGACACATTGGTATTACTGGCCAATGCCCGGGAGTACAGGTATACGTGACCTTGACCTCATCCACATTAACCTGCTCAGCCATCGAGAGAGAAACCATTGCCACAGAAGGCTGTGAAGGCCAAGTCAATGGACATTTCTAAAGCAGAGATAGATAGATTGTTGATTAGTACGGGTGTCAGAAGTTCTGGGGAGAAGGCAGGAGAATGGGGTTAGTAGGGAGAGATGGATCAGCATGATTGAATGTCGGAGTAGATTCGATGGGCCGAATGGCCTAATTCTGCTCCTATCAATAATGAACATGAAACGAAGGAACGATGTGGAATTCACAGCTGTTAATGGAAGGCAGTTCATTACTCCAGACATGAGGAGGGAACGGGTGCGGGGAGGTGGGTTACACCAGTCTGATGCTTAGCACGAATGATGTCATTAAACTCAGAGCTTTCTACAAGCTCCATGTACTGGTGGCCACAGGGAGAGGACCTGCAGTCAGGAGGTGATGAATCTAGAGGCTCATGCTATAGATGAGGAATGGACAGGCCTCGGGGCAGCAAAGTAACAGGATACTGCATCTGCAACATGCTTGTCTAACCCTGCTCCTCTGGACTTTCACTTGCTTTCCTTTCATCATTATTTGTTAGATTTCATATCCCAAAGATGATTAAATTCCAAATTGTGAATCAGAAAACTCACTATTATCTCTGAACACAAACAAGGATGCATTTTCTGACCCTTAACAAAGCTGGCCAAACTCGGGCATGTCAGTGGGAATATCAGTGGGAATATCAGTGGGCATGTTAGTGGGCATGTTAGTGGGAATATCAGTGGGAATGTCAGTGGGCATGTTAGTGGGCATGTTAGTGGGCATGTCAGTGGGCATGTTAGTGGGCATGTCAGTGGGCATGTCAGTGGGAATGTCAGTGGGCATGTCAGTGGGCATGTCAGTGGGCATGTCAGTGGGCATGTTAGTGGGCATGTCAGTGGGAATATCAGTGGGCATGTTAGTGGGCATGTCAGTGGGCATGTTAGTGGGCATGTCAGTGGGCATGTCAATGGGAATGTCAGTGGGAATGTCAGTGGGCATGTTAGTGGGCATGTCAGTGGGCATGTCAGTGGGCATGTTAGTGGGCATGTCAGTGGGAATATCAGTGGGAATGTCAGTGGGCATGTTAGTGGGCATGTCAGTGGGCATGTCAGTGGGCATGTTAGTGGGCATGTCAGTGGGAATGTCAGTGGGCATGTTAGTGGGCATGTTAGTGGGCATGTTAGTGGGAATATCAGTGGGCATGTCAGTGGGCATGTCAGTGGGAATGTGGGCATGTTAGTGGGCATGTTAGTGGGCATGTCAGTGGGCATGTCAATGGGAATACAATGTTATTTCACTTACTTATGAACTAATGATGAACAGATACCGGTATACCTGAACCAAACACAGCCAGTCAAATCCAGAATCAACAAATGTACCCCCTGGGAGTGAATTGGCCCGGGTTGGGACCCCTTGGGTTTAAGATGACCATGACCAGGTGCTGATTGACCATACGTAGACTGTACGACTGGTGTACGTGATCACAGTGCCCGGGAGTTGTGACTGACTCAGCACTCCACCTGTAATGTAAAGGTGGGCAGCGCGGATAGGTACAGGTGTATGCAAGGGCAGCAGAGAGCTCATCTCTCACCTCCAAAAGCCCACGTCCCACTTGCGCTGCCACTAGGTGTGTCAGGTGGGCAAGTGATTTGGCATAATAACTACGAGGTGATCATGATAACATTATTCAAGCACCCTGTGTAATGAATGTGGGACTGCCCCAACACAGATCCCCAGTGGCCCAGCCCCCATCAATGCCCCCGCTAGCTTACCTGCTGGGTGTGGGCTGCACTGGCGTCTTCTGGCAGCTGCAGCCCCTGCACAAAGTTCGTGAGCCGCTGGAGGTGTGAGGCCAGGTCTGCCCACTCTGCCATGGGCTTGGCCAGCTCGATGTGAAATGTGCTGCACGGCAGGATCAGGGGTGGATGGTTGTCAAAGCTCTCCAGGATGTCCGCTGTGTACAGGAATACACGTCAGTGTACAGGAATACAGGTTAGTGTGCGGGAATACACGTTAGTGTACAGGAATACACGTTAGTGTGCAGGAATACACCACGTTAGTGTGCAGGAATACACGTCAGTGTGCAGGAGTACACGTTAGTGTGCAGGAATACACGTTAGTGTGCAGGAGTACACGTTAGTGTGCAGGAATACACCACGTTAGTGTGCGGGAATACACGTTAGTGTGCAGGAGTACACGTTAGTGTGCAGGAATACACCACGTTAGTGTGCGGGAATACACGTTAGTGTGCAGGAGTACACGTTAGTGTGCAGGAATACACGTTAGTGTGCGGGAATACACGTTAGTGTGCAGGAGTACACGTTAGTGTGCAGGAATACACGTTAGTGTGCAGGAGTACACGTTAGTGTACAGGAATACACGTTAGTGTGCAGGAATACACGTTAGTGTGTAGGAATACACGTCAGTGTACGGGAATACACGTTAGTGTGCAGGAATACACGTTAGTGTGTAGGAATACACGTCAGTGTGCAGGAATACACGTTAGTGTGCAGGAATACACCACGTTAGTGTGCGGGAATACAGGTTAGTGTGTAGGAATACACGTCAGTGTGCAGGAATACACGTTAGTGTGCAGGAATACACGTTAGTGTGCAGGAATACACGTTAGTGTGCAGGAGTACACGTTAGTGTGCGGGAATACAGGTTAGTGTGCAGGAATACACGTTAGTGTGCAGGAATACACGTTAGTGTGCAGGAGTACACGTTAGTGTGCAGGAATACACCACGTTAGTGTGTAGGAATACACGTCAGTGTGTAGGAATACACGTTAGTGTGCAGGAGTACACGTTAGTGTGCAGGAATACACGTTAGTGTGCAGGAATACATGTTAGTGTGCAGGAATACACGTTAGTGTGCAGGAATACATGTTAGTGTGCAGGAATACACGTCAGTGTGCGGGAATACACGTTAGTGTGCAGGAATACACGTTAGTGTGCAGGAATACATGTTAGTGTGCAGGAATACACGTCAGTGTGCGGGAATACACGTTAGTGTGCAGGAATACACGTTAGTGTGCAGGAATACACGTCAGTGTGCAGGAATACACGTCAGTGTGCAGGAATACACGTCAGTGTGCAGGAATACACGTCAGTGTGCAGGAATACACGTTAGTGTGCAGGAGTACACGTTAGTGTGCAGGAATACACGTTAGTGTGCAGGAATACACGTTAGTGTGCAGGAGTACACGTTAGTGTGCAAGAATACACCACGTTAGTGTGCAGGAATACACGTTAGTGTGCAGGAATACACCACGTTAGCGTGTGCGCTGTGTCGCGGACTACCACCACCTACCCGTGCAAGTCTCCCACCCCCGTCTACGAGGGTTCAGCATCTCAGTTCTACCCCACAGATCATTCCTAGCCACCACTAATCACCCTGTATACGAGCACTATCTTACACACGAGGGACAATTTACAATTAACAGAAGCCAAAGTCACTTACAAACCTGCAGGTCTCTGGAGGGTGGGAGGAAACCGGAGCACCCTGAGAAAACCCATGCTTTCACAGGGAGAACGTACAAACTCCGTACAGACAGGGATGGAACCCGGGTCTCTGTCGCTGTGAGGCAGCAGCTCCACCCACTGCGCCACCGTGACAAATGTTTTGGCAGAATTTTTCCATGTGATTTTTACAACTCTGCCAATGATAGTGAGGCTTCAAGGGGAGTTGGACAAGGTGCAGGACTGGGAACAAAGCAGCACACGGCAATATGACCTGATACATGGCAGCTGTATAAAACACACAAGCTGAGTGCATGGTTCAATGGTGAGCTTTCATGTTCTAGGGGATGTGAATGTCTTTAGAGACACAAAAAGCTGGAGTAACTCAGCTTCTCTGGAGGAGGAATGGAAAGACCCTTCTTTCAACCCGAAACATCACCCATTCCTTGTCTCCAGAGATGCTGCCTGTACCGCTGAGTTACTCCAGCTTTTTGTGTCTGTCTCCAGTTTAAACCAGCATCTGTAGTTCTTTCCTACACGGAATGTCTTTGTATATAGGTCACAGAAAGGCAGCCTGACTACACAGCAAGCAGGTGGGGACTATGTGGAGCGCTGGCCTGTATTGTGAGAGAACTTACACAGGGGAGTACAGTTGTCTGGCTGGAATTATATACAATCTCAGCACCTTCTCCTCACCTAACAGAGACACCACTTGCCACAGAGATTCCCCACCCTAGCAACCCCTCCTCTCCTCCCTCTCCACCTCCGCCCTGCCAGAACTGCACGCAACACTCCAAATGCAGCCCGACCAAAGTTGTCATTTGCCACAGACAGAAGTAGTTTGATATGAATCCAGAAACTACAGTGGCATAGCTGCATCTAAATGTCATGTCCCAGTGGCTGGAGCCAGCTCAGCAGTTAGCTGCACGAGCAGGGTGGTGACGGGACTGGGTGGGGGGGGTGACTGTGCTATGGGGGAGGAGTGGGGTGGGTGACAGGATGGGGTGAGGGGGAATGGGTGATGAGGGGGAGGGGTGATGGGGAGGGGGAGGGGGTGATGAGGGGGAGGGGTGATGGGGAGGGGGAGGGGGGACGGGGAGGGGGGAGGGGTGAAGGGAGGAAGGGGTGGGGGACGGGGGGGGGGAGGGGGGGGATGGGGAGGGGGAGGGGTGATGAGGGGGGAGGAGTGACGAGGGGGAGGGGTGATGGGGGATGGGGAGAGGGGGAGGGGTGATGGGGATGGGGAGAGGGGGAGGGGGAGGGGGGGGGGGGGGGGAGGGGTGGTGATGGGGATGGGTGAAGGGGGGGATGAACATCTTGCTGACATCAGCTGGCTCCTGCTGCCAGTGAGGTTGATACCGGGCAGCTGTGTGTGAGGTACAGCTGTGACCTGTGATCTGCTGCTGGTATCACTACAGGAACTTCCTTTCCCCTTCTCTCATCACCTGACCCTGGGAGCAGCAGCGGGGAGTGTGAGCTGGTGCCTGACCCAGACCTCCCCTCCCCTCCCCACACACACACAGGGCTGACAGGGAAGCTGGATGTGATCGGCATGAGGCTGGGCGGCTCCAGGAGCAGAGAGCTGCTGGTGAAACTGTCAGCCGGATGCACGGCACCAGCGTGGGACTTGGGAAGGATAACAATGGGGTGCAGGAAGGATGTAGTGAGATCATGAGTGAGCACGGCAACAGGAAAACAGCAACACAGCAAGGGGCAGATTGCTGAAGAAAAGCTTTTCACCACGTCTGCCCAGCCCCAGACGCCAGTCACACCGCACAGAGCTGCAGCTAAACACATGCAGCTGGACTGTGTCTGATCCCTGCAGTTACTGCCCCTTGAGAGAGTTACAGGGCAGTGTAGAGTAGCCAGTGTACGGGGCAGTGTAGAGTAGCCAGTGTACGGGGCAGTGTAGAGTAGCCAGTGTACGGGGCAGTGTAGAGTAGCCAGTGTAGAGCAGCCAGTGTAGAGTAGCCAGTGTACGGGGCAGTGTAGAGTAGCCAGTGTAGAGTAGCCAGTGTACGGGGCAGTGTAGAGTAGCCAGTGTACGGGGCAGTGTAGAGTAGCCAGTGTAGAGAAGCCAGTGTAGAGTAGCCAGTGTAGAGTAGCCAGTGTACCAGTGTAGAGTAGCCAGTGTAGAGCAGTGTAGGGGCAGTGTAGAGTAGCCAGTGTAGAGTAGACAGTGTATGGGGCAGTGTAGAGTAGGCAGTGTAGAGTAGGCAGTGTATGGGGCAGTGTAGAGTAGCCAGTGTAGAGTAGCCAGTGTATGGGCAGTGTAGAGTAGCCAGTGTACGGGGGCAGTAGAGTAGCCAGTGTATGGGGCAGTGTAGAGTAGCCAGTGTAGAGTAGCCAGTGTAGAGTAGCCAGTGGAGAGGAGCCAGTGTATGGGGCAGTGTAGAGCAGCCAGTGTAGAGTAGCCAGTGTACGGGGCAGTGTAGAGTAGCCAGTGTATGGGCAGTGTAGAGTAGCCAGTGTAGAGTAGCCAGTGTAGAGTAGCCAGTGTATGGGGCAGTGTAGAGCAGCCAGTGTAGAGTAGCCAGTGTACGGGTCAGTGTAGAGTAGCCAGTGTACGGGCCAGTGTAGAGAAGCCAGTGTATGGGCAGTGTAGAGAAGCCAGTGTATGGGCAGTGTAGAGTAGCCAGTGTATGGGGCAGTGTAGAGTAGCCAGTGTATGGGCAGTGTAGAGTAGCCAGTGTATGGAGCAGAGTAACCAGCATAGGGGGCAGTGTAGAGGGAGACACAAAATGCTGGAGTAACTCAGCGGGTGAGGCAGCATACATGGAGAGAAGGAAACGTCGCCCATTCCTTCTCTCCATAGATGCTGCCTCACCCGCTGAGTTACTCCAGCATTTTGTGTCTACCCTGGATTTTAGCGGCATCTGCAGTTCTTTCTTACACACAGTGTAGAGGGAGCTCTACTATCAGCTTAACCCTTGCCGTGCAGTTGCCGGGCATTCATAGCTGCTATAGATGATCCATTGAGTTATACCGCATGGATAAAGGCCATTCGGCCCATGACATTGTTGTGTGTGTCCTGCCCTGCCCTGACCCTCCAGCAGCAATTGTTCATTGATCTGGATCCTGTTGCAACATCAGGCAACCTCCTCCATTGTCCACAATGCCACCAACGTTTGTGTCATCTGCAAGCTCGCCAACCAGGGGAATCGTATTCTCATCCAACTTGTTAACACTGTTGACTAACACCAGGGCCCCCAGCACCAGTCCCTGCGACACTCCATTGGTCACTGGTCATCTGATAAACAACCCTCCACTCCAGCCTTGGCTCCGTGCACTAAGCCAATGTTGTGCCTGTGACCAGCTCACCATAGATCCCTTGTGATCTAACATGGGGAGCCGTTCATCACCCGGGCCTTGTCAAACACACACAAGTTCCTGCACATTCATCTGCTCCGTGTGAAATCTCCACAAGGCATGCTGACTATGGAGACGTTCTCCTCCTCTCTACAACATCCTCTCTCGCTGCTCCCCCTCTGTGATTCCTCCTGCTCTCCGTACTCCTAGATTCCCTCTCCTCTGACTCTCAGTCTGAAGAAGGGTCTCGACCCAAAACGTCACCACTCCCTCTCTCCAGAGAAGCTGCCTGTCCCGCTGAGTTACTCCAGAATGTTGTGTCTATCTTTGGTGTAAATCAGCGTTTGCAGTTCCTTCCTACACATTTTGTTTGCCCTGTGTGTAGTCTATGTTGGTGCTGCTTGGAGTGTCCAGTGTAGGGGCATTACCTGGCTGTGTCCAGTGTCCAGTGTAGAGGCATTACCTGGCAGTGTCCACTGTCCAGTATGGGGGGGGGGGCACTACCTGGCAGTGTCCACTGTCCAGTATGGGGGGGGGGGGCACTACCTGGCAGTGTCCAGTGTCCAGTGTCTAGTGTGGGGAGAGGGCACTACCTGGCAGTGTCGTGTCCAGTGTTGGGGGGGGGGGGGGGGGCATTACCTGGCAGTGTCCAGTGTTGGGGGGGAGGGGGACATTACCTGGCAGTGTCGTGTCCAGTGTAGGGGCATTACCTGGCAGTGTCCAGTGTTGTGGGGGGGGGCATTACTTGGCAGTGTCCAGTGTAGGGGCATTACCTGGCAGTGTCCAGTGTGGGGGAATTACCTGGCAGTGTCGTGTCCAGTGTAGGGGCATTGCCTGGGGGTGTCCAGTGTTGAGGGGGGCATTACCTGTTGGGTGCGGAGTGCAAGGAGAGAGACGACACTCACCTGTGGTCAATGCTGCCGGCTGGTCCTCGGGTGGGGGGCTCCACACTGGGGGGCACGGACGGCCGGGGTTGTACTCCCGCAGCATGTGGTGGAGCTGGGCCGCGTTCAGGCTGCAAAAGTCACTCCGCAGAGAAGCCCAGCTGGCCTGCAATACAGAGCACGGTCACCAGGGGGAAGGGGGCAAGGGGCCTGGCCACTGTTCTGAGCGGCTGGCTCTGCCGTGGTCTATGAAGCTGAGGCTGCCACTTCCCCGCCCACCAGTGCAGCAGATCCATGCGCTGCTGTATTTGTGCCCAGGGTCCTCCTTCCTCGCCCTCCACACCTGCGCTCCGCAAACCTACGCACCAGGCCACCTGCATTCCCATCCAGGACCAATCCCTGCCGTACTCCGCTTGTTCTCATAGGTGTCCAGGCAGGTGAGATCCCACTGCCCACTGCCCCCTGCCCACCCACCACTGCCCCACTGCCCACCCACCACTGCCCACTGCCCACCCACCACTGTCCACTGTCCACTGCCCACCCACCACTGCCCACCCACCACTGCCCACTGCCCACTGCCCACTGCCCACCCACCACTGCCCCCCACCCACTGTCCACTGCCACCCTGCCCACCCACCACTGCCCACCCACCACTGCCCACTGCTCACCCCCCCACTGTCCACTGCCCACTGCCCACCCACCACTGCCCACCCACCACTGTCCACTGCCCACTGCCCACCCACCACTGCCCACCCACCACTGTCCACTGCCCACTGCCCACCCACCACTGCCCACCCACCACTGCCCACTGCTCACCCACCACTGCCCACTGCCCACTGCCCACCCACCACTGCCCACCCACCACTGTCCACTGCCCACTGCCCACCCACCACCACTGCCCACCCACCACTGCCCACTGCTCCACCCACCACTGCCCATGCCCACTGCCCTGCCCACACACTGTCCACTGCCCACCCCACCACTGCCCACTGCCCACTGCCCACCCACCACTGTCCACTGCCCACCCACCACTGCCCACCCACCACTGCCCACTGCCCACTGCCCACCCACCACTGCCACTGCTCACCCACCACTGTCCACTGCCCACTGCCCACCCACCACTGCCCACCCACCACTGCCCAGTGCCCACCCACCACTGCCCACTGCCCACCCACCACTGTCCACTGCCCACCCACCACTGCCCACCCACCACTGCCCACTGCCCACTGCCCACCCCCACTGCCCACTGCTGTCCACCACTGTCCACTGCCCACTGCCCACCCACCACTGCCCACCCACCACTGCCCAGTGCCCACCCACCACTGCCCACTGCCCACCCACCACCACTGCCCACTGCCCACTGCCCACCCACCACTGCCCACTGCCACTGCCCACCCACCCACCCCCACTGCCCACTGCCCACCCACCACTGCCCACTGCCCACTGCCCACCCCAACCACACTGCCCACTGCCCACCCACCACTGCCCACTGCCCACCCACCACTGCCCACCCACCACTGCCCACTGCCCACTGCCCACCCACCACTGCCCACCCACCACTGCCCACTGCCCACCCACCACTGCCCACCCACCACTGCCCACTGCCCACCGGGGCTGGGGCTGCCTCCCCACCCCCACCCCCCCCCCCCCCAAATATCGGGCCGGTACCTGCAGCAGGTTCTCCTTGGGCGTGGCCAGCAGGTTGACCGCTGTCGACAACTTGACAAAGAAGTCAGTGGCCAGCTCCCCGAGCCCCACACCCTGGACCCAGTCCAGCAGCAGGTCCAGGTTGGCCCGGATCTGCACACCTCGTGACCACTGGTAGAAACCTCCACCTGAACCTGGAGTAGAGAGAGACAGAGAGAGAGTCAGAGACAGAGAGAGAGAGAGAGAGAGAGCAAGAGAGAGACAGAGACAGAGAGGGGGAGACGGAGAGGGAGCAGAGGGAGACGGAGAGAGAAAAGGAGAGAAAAGGAGAGAGAGAGGTCACACCGAGAGTATCTGTCAGGGGGGGCGAGGGGAGGGGGAGAGGGGGGGAGAGGAAGAGAGAGGGAGAGGGGTACTGGACACCCCCTCCCCATGCGCACACTTCCTCCCCACACACACACACGCATCATCCAAGTACACGGCCCAGACACATTCTCCACGCACGTACACGTACACGCACACGCACGCACACACTTTTCCACACTCACCTCGCTCCATCAGGGCGTTGAATAGGGAGGCGTTTGTGAAAAAGAAGAGGTAGGCGAGGAGTTGGGATGCGATGTCGGAGTGAACCTGATACTGCTTCAGCAGGCCGAGTGTGTCCTGGAAGACCAGCAGCACCTTGTTGACCCCTTGAGGCACGCTGAGCTGAGCCAAGTTGGCAGCAAAGGGGTTGCTATCCAGCAGCGCAGGCAGCACGGTGTACAGGGTCTGCAGGGAGACAGCAACACACACACACACACACACTGTGAGACGCCATACACTACTCATCGCAATGCTGCAGTCACTCAGCGGCACACACAGCATCTCTAGAGAAAACAAATGGTTGGGTGGGTGATGCCTCGAGTCTGAAGAAGGGGCTCAGCCCGAAACATCGCCCAATCCTTCTCTCCAATGATGCTGCCTGACCCACTGAGTTACTCCAGCACTTTGTGTCTACGGTGTAAACCTGCCCCTGTAGTTCGCATGTTCGTTTGTTCCATCCATCAGATTGATGGGATATTTTACAAGTTAATCATAATTCTTAATTGTAGACATTCAAGTTTAAGACAAATTTAGCGGCTAGTCCGCGCTGGCCGGCTTGCAACAAAGTCACAGCACAGTTACAATCGAGGGACACTCAATCCTTGTAGTATGTTTTTAGCACAGAGGGAGGGGGGAGGGGGGAGGGGGGGGGGGAGGGATGAGGGCGGATGAGGGGGAGGGGGAGGGATGAGGGCGGGGATGAAGGGGAGAAGGAGGGTGGGTGGGAGGGATGAGGTGGAGGGGGAGGAGGAGGGGAAGGGGACAATTGCATTCTTTTTTTAAGTCCTCGAAGCAAGAGGAGGGGGAGGCAGCGCTGGGGGATACACAGTTGGGGGCTATGGGTGAGTGGTGGAATATGGGGGAATGGGTGAATGGTGGAATATTGCGTTGGGGAACGGGTTGCATTGGGGGACCAGGCCTCCCGTGTGACAGGGACCCGTCGGTCTATATGACATTAAAAGTCTCTCAACTCCTGGTAGCGAGAGAGTCAGTAAGGATAGCACTGGAAATGCTTGGCAGATGTTGAGAGAAGCAGATGTTGATGAGCAGCATGTTTTTACACAATGGCTTGTTGTGATCCACAACATCATGCTGCCTGAAAGGGGAGAGGAAACGGATTCAACAGGAACGTTTAGTCAGGAAAGGGAAATCTGTCAGAGTTGTGAGGGAAGATAGGGCAATTGGGACAAATAGAGTAGGTTGCTGCAGACTGGACTACTGCTGAAGATACTGTTGCCGGTGTGGGTTTTGTGTGGAAAGGCTAGTGGAGTGAAGAGTAAACAGATTTTACGTCAGTGGAAAATATTAGAGAAAGGTGAAGGAATGCTGCTGTTGGCTGGAGATACAGAGGCCCCCCCGAGCCAGCGCCCCTCCCTCACGCAACACTATTCACTCCTACTCTCACTCTCATCACACGCAGCTGAAGAGGTGACGCTTTCAACAGATCTAGATGGGAAGTTTCACAAGGAAACCTTCAGAGCAGTGGCTGGGGAAAGCAGCTCCCGGACAGACCCGCCTTGTCTGCAGCCCTGTGGTGGAGAGAGCCAACTCCCTCTCCTCCCTCACAGTACATTCACTGCTAACCACACACATACACACACGTTACCACATCCCTGGAGCTATGGCAGCAAGTATACTGAAGGCCCACCACCCTGTCTAACTGCATATACATATGCACACAAACCCATATATATACGCACACACACACAAGCCCACATACATACACACACACACAACCCCATATACATACACATACACACACACACAAACACCCACACATACATATACACTCACACACACACATACACACACACACACACCCCATACACACACACATACACATACACATACACACACACACCCCCACATACACACACACTCACAACCCCACATACATACACACACAACAACCCCACATACATACACACACACAAGCCCACATACATACACACACAACCACACACACACACAAGCCCACATACACACAAGCCCACATACACACACAACCCCACATACATACACACACAACCCCACATACACATACAAAACCCCACATACATACACACACAAGCACACACACACACACACACACCCACCCATACACACATACGCACACACACACACACACACACACACACACACACACACACACACACACACACACACACACGCATACAGACATACATACACACACACACATACACACACCCACACATACACACACACACACATACACACACATACACACACACACACACACACACACACACACACACACACACACACCACATACACACACACACACACACAACACACACACACACACACACACACCCACACACACACACACACACACAACACACACACACACACACACACACAACCACACACACACACACACACCCACACACACACACACACACACATACACACACACACACACACAACCCCACACACACACACACACACACACACACACACACACACACACACACACATACACACCACACACATACACATACACACACACACACACACACACACCCACACACATACACACACACACACACACACACACACACACACACACACACACACACACACACACACACACACACACACACACACACACACACACACACACACACACACACACACACATACACACACACATACACACACACAACCCACACACACACACACACACACACACACACACACACACACACACGCATACACACACACACACCCCCCCACACACACACACACACACACACACACACACACACACACACACACACACACACACACACACACACCCACACACACACACATACACACACACACACACACACACACACACACACACACACACACACACACACACACACACACACACACACACATACACACACATATACACACACACACACACACACACCCCACATACATACACACAAACAAGCCCATGCTCAGTACTGGCCTTCCCTCAGTACTACTCTGCCTCCATGGCTACCCGCTGCCCCTGGTCGGGCCCAGCAAGGGGCACAGGGAGAGCAGCAAGACACACTGACCTTGGTAAGGTAGTACACAGACTGCTGGAAGGTGAACATGATGACCTCCTCCAACACTGTCATGGCCTCTTCACTGGCCAGCTTGGTGGACAGTAGCTGCTCGCTCTGGCAACCTGTGGAGACAGTGGATGGGGTGTAAATGTCACTGTGGAGAGAGTGTTTGTGTTCTCCATCACACTGGAGACTATAGATGGGCTGGTAAAGCCACGATGGTGAGAGTGGATGGGTGGATCGTGGATTTGCTGGTACACCCACAGACTCTGCTTCACCACTGACTGGACAGTGTGTACATGTGGGATGTGGCGGAATGAACTGCAGGTGAGGGTTTATACTGAAGATAGACACAGAATGCTGGAATAACTCAGTGGGTCAGGCAGCATCTGTGGTGGGAACCTTTCTTCAGACTGATGGAAGATGCCAGCTCTCAGACATGTCCCCCTGAATTTAAAGATTCAAGCCCATGTTTTTCCAAAACAAGGAAGGAATTTCACTCTTGAATCATTTACTCAGACCAGACAACAGACCGCTGAGGTGAAACCCTCACTGTTTCTCTTTCCACAGTTGTGACAACTTCTGTTTTCAATCATTTCACTGCAGCCTGCCACACTGGAGAGGTTCCCAGCCCACTTAACCCTCTGTGGGATTTAACCCTGCATTCCCCAGTGCACTGTGGAGCGTATGTGCTGAACGATATGTATTATATTGATGGGCCATGTACATGGAGGTGTGATGAAGCTCCATGAGTATGTGTGAGAAGGTTCCTCGGTTTGTCTTCAGCAGGATTAAACACTTCAAATGCCCTGGCTAATCTGGCAATCAGAGCCATGCAGCCAACCTGATAACAGGGTACTAACAGGATCGACCTTTTCACACAGAGAGTTCTGAGTGTGGAATTCTCTGCCTCAGAAGGCGGTGGAGGCAGGTTCTCAGGATACTTTCAAGAGAGAGTTAGATAGGGCTTTTAAAGATAGCGGAGTCAGGGGATATGGGGAGAAGACATATGCATGCACACATGCGCACACACACGCACGCGAACACACACATGCACACACACACGCGCGCGCACACACACGCATGCACACACACACCTGCGCACATGCAAGCGAACACACACACAGCAAGTCAAACACAAAGACACACGCACACAAACGCACGCACACACACGCACGAGCACACGCACACGGAAAGACACACACACAGAGAAACACACACACACACACAGAAACACCAACACACACACACACACACACAAACACCAACACACACACACACACACACACAAACACCAACACACACACACACACACACACACACACACACACACACACACACACACACACACACACACACACACACACACACAGAAACACACACACACACAAACACCAACACACACACACACACAAACACACACACACACACACACACAACACACACACACACACACACACACACACACACACACACACACACACACACCAACACACACCCACACACACACACACACACCCCCACACGCACACAATCTCTGCAGGGGACAAGCATCTTCAGCAGCCCACAGGAGATGTAACCTTCTCGGGACCCCTCCTCTCTCACTTCCACCTGTGAGAGAGAGGTTTCCGGCACCTCTTCCAACCTGGTCCATTGGGTTTGGTGCTCTCATTGTGGCCTCCTGTACAAGACTGGCCGAGTGTCTCCAGGACTGCCAGTGTTTGCTGAAGATTCCACCATCTGTAGTTTCTTGCCTCCATTCTGTAAACCAGGCTGGTTTTGATGTGGCGTTAGCCTGGGCTGCCAGGGCGTGCCCGCTACCTTGCCACACAGCACTGTGGGCAGAACAAGCTGTGACCCCCACCCTGGGTACAGGTGACCCTGCAGGTACTGCCCCCCCCCCGGGTGCAGACCGCCTCTTTCATCGTGGGACCCCGCTGTGGTGACCCCTGTACCCCAGTGTGTTGACCCCTGTACCCCAGTGTGTTGACCCCTGTACCCCAGTGTGGTGACCCCTGTACCCCAGTGTGGTGACCCCTGTGCCCCAGGGGGCAGTGACCCCTGTACCCCAGTGTGTTGACCCCTGTACCCCAGTGTGTTGACCCCTGTACCCCAGTGTGTTGACCCCTGTACCCCAGTGTGGTGACCCCTGTACCCCAGTGTGGTGACCCCTGTACCCCAGTGTGGTGACCCCTGTACCCCCAGTGTGGGTGACCCCTGTACCCCAGTGTGGTGACCCCTGTACCCCAGTGTGTCCCAGTGACCCCTGTACCCCAGTGTGGTGACCCCTGTAACCCCAGTGGTCAGTGACCCCTGTAACCCCAGTGTGGTGACCCCTGTACCCCAGTGTGGTGACCCCTGTACCCCAGTGTGGTGACCCCTGTACCCCAGTGTGGTGACCCCTGTACCCCAGTGTGTGACCCCTGTACCCCAGTGTGGTGACCCCTGTACCCCAGTGTGGTGACCCCTGTACCCCCAGTGGTCAGTGACCCCTGTACCCAGTGTGTGGTGTGGTGACCCCTGTACCCCAGTGTGGTGACCCCTGTACCCCAGTGGTCAGTGACCCCTGTACCCCAGTGTGGTGGTGACCCCAGTGTCAGTGACCCCTGTACCCCAGTGTGGTGACCCCTGTACCCCAGTGGTCAGTGACCCCTGTACCCCCAGTGTGGTGACCCCTGTACCCCAGTGTGGTGACCCCTGTACCCCAGTGTGGTGACCCCTGTACCCCCAGTGTGGTGACCCCTGTACCCCAGTGTGGTGACCCCTGTACCCCAGTGTGGTGACCCCTGTACCCCAGTGTGTGTGACCCCTGTACCCCAGTGTGGTGACCCCTGTACCCCAGTGTGGTGACCCCTGTACCCCCAGTGTGGTGACCCCTGTACCCCCAGTGTGGTGACCCCTGTACCCCAGTGTGGTGACCCCTGTACCCCAGTGTGGTGACCCCTGTGACCCCTGTGTGACCCCTGTACCCCAGTGTGGTGACCCCAATGTGGTGACCCCAGTGTGGTGACCCCCTGTACCCCAGTGTGGTGACCCCTGTACCCCAGTGTGGTGACCCCTGTACCCCCAGAGTGGTGACCCCTGTACCCCAGTGTGGTGACCCCTGTACCCCAGTGTGGTGACCCCTGTACCCCAGTGTGGTGACCCCTGTACCCCCAGTGTGGTGACCCCTGTGTGGTGACCCCTGTGACCCGATGCCACGCTACACTCACCGCTCATGTCCACGTGCTGCTCCCACGCCAGCAGTTGAGGCACCTCGTGTTGGACAAAGTGCAGCAGCTCGATGGCGTTGGCCATCCAGTAGACCAGAGGCTGCAGGCCTGGGATCAGCTCCGCCATCCCGACTGGAGCCGTGCCCTCACCATCCTCACCGGCACTGGCACTGGCAACGGCAAACAACAGCAGCGTCACTACAGGCTCAGTGGCAACAGTGACACACACCACAACGACACAGGGAAACATTGCTTTACACAACACGACACAGAGTGCTGGAGTAACTCAGTGGGTCAGGCAGCATCTGTGGAGAACATGGGTAGGTGACGTTTCACAGAGTGCTGGAGTAACTCAGCGGGTCAGGCAGCAGCTGTGGAGAACATGGGTAGGTGACGTTTCACAGAGTGCTGGAGTAACTCAGCGGCTGCAGCAGCATCTATGGAGCTAAGGAAATAGGCAACGTTTCGGGCCGAAACCCTTCCGGGTTTCGGCCCAAAACGTTGCCTATTTCCAGAAGGGTTTCGGCTTGAAACGTTGCCTATTTCCTTAGTTCCATAGATGCTGTTGCACCATAACTCAGCGGGTCAGGCAGCATCTGTGGAGAACAGTTGGACAGGCTAGATGCAGGAAGATTGTTCCCGATGTTAGGGAAGTCCAGGACAAGGGGTCACAGCTTAAGGATAAGGGGGAAATCCTTTACAACCGAGATGAGAAGAACTTTTTTCACACAGAGAGTGGTGAATCTCTGGAACTCTCTGCCACAGAGGGTAGCTGAGGCCAGTTCATTGGCTATATTTAAGAGGGAGTTAGATGTGGCCCTTGTGGCTAAGGGGATCAGGGGGTATGGAGAGAAGGCAGGTACGGGATACTGAGTTGATCAGCCATGATCAAATTGAATAGCGGTGCAGGCTCGAAGGGCCGAATGGCCTACTCCTGCACCTAATTTCTATGTTTCTATGTTTCTAACATGGATAGGTGACATTTCACACAGTGCTGGAGTAACTCAGTGGGTCTGGCAGCATCTGTGGAGAACATGGATAGGTGACGTTTCACAGAGTGCTGGAGTAACTCAGCGGGTCTGGCAGCATCTGTGGAGAACATGGATAGGTGACGTTTCAGGTCAAGACCCTTCTTCAGATTGAAGAATCAATCCAATCAGTCTGAAGAAGGGTCCTGACCAGAAAGTGTCCTGTGCACCAGTCTATTGGCTGCTCTCTCCCTTCTCCAGTGTGAGCTGGGCAGTCAGTAAGTGTTGCTACTGCCTCCAGCCACCTGGTTACAATCATGGTGTGCGGTGCTCAGCACCTTCTCCCAAGTGCCGTGCTTTCCCCCCACATCCCACGGACCCGGCCCCAGCGTAGGTGGGTGGTGGGACAGTTAGAGGGGGGTTATTGAGAGTATGGGGTGTGACTGATTGGTGGGACTGCTCTGAGGGCTTGCATACCTCAATGGGCCGAGTGGCACACTGCATTTTCTGTCTTTGTTTCACATTTCATCCAACTGGAGTTTTTTTAATCATCAACAACTCTGTCACAAGTTCAATGGACAGGTCGAGGCGGGAGACATTATTTTGGGGAGGGGTACGTATGGCAGACACATAAAACAACATATTCATGGAAGACCCAGAATAGCTGTTGAGGGAGATGGGGGTGGCCTTGCACGAGAATCGCTGGCGGTTTACGAGAGGGGGCGGGAGGGTAGACAGGTGGGAGACGGCCCACATCTGGCTACCTTTATTCTGGACCGGGGCAAAACGGCAGCTGGATCTTTACACACACTCTCACCCCCCAGGGAAGGAGATGTTTGTTACAGAGACACACAGAGTCATAGAGTGATACAGTGTGGAAACAGGCCCTTCGGCCCAACTTGCCCACACCAGCCAACATGCCCCAGTTACACTAGTCCCACCTGCCTACGCTTGATCCATATCCCTCCAAACCTGTCCTATCCGTGTACCTGTCCAACTGCTTCTTAAATGATGGGATAGTCCCAGCCTCAAGTACCATCTGTGGCAGCTCGTTCCACACACCCACCACCCTATGTGATAGCAGAGGGCAGCTGTAGACTAATGGCCAGAGGTCTTTATTCTCCAGTGGTCAGAGGGAGGAGGAGTGCTCACTGTCCTGGGAGGACGTGTCCCTGTTGTGGTCTCTAGATCAAACAATCGCATGGAGCTGGGAGCACCCACAGGGATGAGCCCATCACATTCCTGTCCAATCGGCCTGTGAAGCTCAGCAGCCCAGTTTATTCAAGGCAGAGACAGACGGACGTTTCGTGACAGATTCTGGGGTCAGTGTGGATAATCCAGCAAGACTCCTATTGAAGGGTGGGACAGCACCAGGGGGCTGAATGGCCTGTTTCTGCTTCTAGTTAGTACTTGTTCATGTCTACTTTTGTTTCAAGTTGAGTTGAGTTGAGTTTATTGTCACGTGTACCAAGCTACAGTGAAAAGCTTCCATTGTTTGCTAACCAGTCAGCGGAAAGACAATACATGATTACAATTGATCCGTCCAGTGTACAGATACAGGATAAAGGGAATAACGTTTAGTGCAAGGTAAAGTCCAGTAAAGACCAAGGGTCTCCAGTGAAGTAGATAGAAGCTCAGGGTCGCTCTCTAGTTGGTGATAGGATGGTTCAGTTGCCTGATAACAGCTGGGGAGAAACTGTGGTGGAATCTGGAGGTGTGTGTGGTGATGTTCACAGACTGATTTAATCCGTTCCAGTTATTCACACCACAATGGTTCAGAGATCCCCCCCTGGTCAGGACATCCCACCTTCTCCCCCTCCCCACGTGGGAATGGACCCCGAGAGGAAGCACACACAAAGGGTGGGCACTGTCAGAGACCCCCGCTCGCACACTGGCCCGCCTACTTGCACACTCGCCCACCTGCTCACACACTCGCCCACCTGCTCACACTCGCCCGCCTGCTTGCACACTCGCCCACCTACTTGCACACTCGCCCGCCTGCTCACTCACTCGCCCACCTGCTCACACGCTCGCCCACCTGCTCGCACACTCGCCCACCTGCTCCCACACTCGCCCACCTGCGCACACACTCGCCCACCTGCTCACACACTCGCCCACCTGCTCCCACACTCGCCCACCTGCTCGCACACTCGCCCACCTGCTTGCACACTTGCCCGCCTGCTCCCACGCCCGCACACCCTGCCACACCTGCTCACACTCGCCCACCTGCTCGCACACTCGCCCACCTGCTCACACTCGCCCACCTGCTCCAACACTGGCCCACCTGCTCCCACACGCCCACCCTGCTCACACACTCGCCCCACCTGCTCACACTCGCCCACACCTGCTCGCACACTCGCCCGCTGCTTGCACACTTGCCCGCCTGCTCCCACACTCGCCACACTGCTCACACTCGCCCACCTGCTCCCACACTCGCACACCTACTCACACACTCGCCCACCTGCTCACACACTCGCCCGCCTACTCACACTCGCCCACCTGCTCGCACACTCGCCCGCCTACTTGCTTGCACACTCGCCCGCCTGCTCACACACTCGCCCGCCTGCTCACACACTCGCCCGCCTGCTCACACTCGCCCACCTGCTCACACACCCGCCACACCTGCTCACACGCGCCCCCCTCCTTCCACACTCGCCCACCTGCTCACACACTCTCGCCCACCTACTTGCACACTCGCCCACCTGCTCACACACTCGCCCACCTACTTGCACACTCGCCCACCTGCTCACACACTCGCCCACCTACTTGCACACTCGCCCGCCTGCTCCCACACTGGCCTGCACACTTGCCCGCCTGCTCGCACACTCGCTCGCTCGCCCGCACGCACGCCCGCCCGCCCGCTCTCCAGGCCCCAACTTACTGCTCTCTCTCTGTATCGCTGCAAGCTCTTTCGTCTTCTCCTGCGGAAGAGAGAGAAAGAGTTGAGCTGTTGATGTGAGCCGGACGCCTGGCGAGCGGAGACTGAGTAACTGTTTCAGACTCGACCACTGCTACACTGCCGCAGAGACTCCTCCATTGCAACCGGGCCCTGGCTCAACTCTAAAGACGTACGGCATTGTAGGCTAATAGGCCTGGTAAAAACTGTAAATTGTTCCTAGTGTGTGTGTGTGTGTGTGTGTGTGTGTGTTAGGATCGTGTTAGTGTGAGGAGATCACTGGTCAGTCCACACTCAATGGGCTGAAGAGCCTGTTTCTGCGCTGTGTCTCTAAACTAAACTCAGCAGGTCAAGCAGTGTCTGTGGAGGACTAACGTGCAAGCTGGCGTTTCAGGTCGAGACTGAGCGGGTAGATAGTGGAGCTGTAGCAGGGGGTGGTGGTTGGGGGCTGGTAGGTACAAGCTACATCAAGGCTACCTCTCCTGCCTCTCTCAGTCCTGATGCAGTCCACACTGAGTCATTAGCTTCCAACATTTACCACCACAGATGCTGCTTGACCCGCTGACCTCTGCCAGCATCTGCAGTCACTTTTGTCTCTTCAGTGGAACTTCAGTCAGTAACATTTAAATGGAGCTCGATTAAATAAGCCAACATGTGGTAAACTGCTTCTGGTGAGTGGGCTGCCGTTCAGATCTTTGTCCCTGAATCTAGACA
This sequence comes from Leucoraja erinaceus, assembly GCF_028641065.1. Lineage (NCBI taxonomy): Eukaryota > Metazoa > Chordata > Chondrichthyes > Rajiformes > Rajidae > Leucoraja > Leucoraja erinaceus. The sequence continues at coordinate 34,934,497 of NC_073399.1, read as the reverse complement.
GACTTCCTGGTACCATGCAGGTCAGGGTGAACTGTTCCAGACAGCCTTTACTGAAAGCTTGGAACACTGGTGGAGGATGCAACACGCAGACAGGCGGAACAGGCTGCAGCTCCTTCACAAAGGCCGGGCCTTGAGCAGAATACAACACAGATTGTGAAAGGGTGTCTCTCCCAAAGACAGAGGGGTGTATCAGTGAGGGGAGTATCAGTGAGGGGGATATCAGTGAGGGGTGTATCAGTGAGGGGTGAGGGGTGTATCAGTGAGGGGGGGGGGTATCAGTGAGGGGGGTATCAGTGAGGGGGTATCAGTGAGGGGGTGTATCAGTGAGGGGGGTATCAGTGAGGGGGTATCAGTGAGGGGGTGTATCAGTGAGGGGTATATCAGTGAGGGGTGTATCAGTGAGGGGTGTATCAGTGAGGGGGGTATCAGTGAGGGGGGTATCAGTGAGGGGGGTATCAGTGAGGGGGGTATCAGTGAGGGGGGTATCAGTGAGGGGGGTATCAGTGAGGGGGTGTATCAGTGAGGGGTGTATCAGTGAGGGGTATATCAGTGAGGGGGGTATCAGTGAGGGGTGTACCAGTGAGGGGGGTATCAGTGAGGGGTATATCAGTGAGGGGCATTTTCTCCCTCAGAGACAGAGAGGGGATGGTTTGACCAGTGCCAACAATATAACCCCTTCATTAATAAATAGTCATGGATGACAGAGAAGTCTCCATGTTGAAAGAGTGGAGGGAAGTTGCGCCCCATTCCACGGGGGGTAGAAAGGCGGTTTACATGGAAGGGGAAGCAGGATAAACACACGAGTGTTGGCAGCGTAACGGAATGCGATAGTGGAAGGAGGTGGCAAAGATTCCAGCAGCCTAAGGAATGAGCCAGAATGTGACAGGTTGAGAGGCCACTGCCAGAGCAGCTGACTCGATACTACGATGCATCATGCAGCCCTGTCCCAGCCCAGAGTGAGTGTGTACACCGCTGCCTCACCGCCTCCACACTGGCTCACCAGCTGCGCTTGTGGACAGAAACACTCTTCACTTTACATAGAAACATAGACAATGGGTGCAGGAGTAGGCCATTCGGCCCTTCGAGCCTGCACCGCCATTCAATATGATCATGGCTGATCATCCAACTCAGTATCCCGTACCTGCCTTCTCTCCATACCCTCTGATCCCTTTAGCCACAAGGGCCACATCTAACTCCCTCTTAAATATAGCCAATGAACTGGGCTCAACTACCTTCTGTGGCGGAGTTCCAAAGATTCACCACTCTCTGTGTGACAAAAGTTTTTCTCGTCTCGGTCCTAAAAGATTTCCCCCTTATCCTTAAACTGTGACCTCTTGTTCTGGACTTCCCCAACATCGGGAACAATCTTCCTGCATCTAGCCTGTCCAACCTCTTAAGAATTTTGTAAGTTTCTATAAGATCCCCCCTCAATCTTCTAAATTCTAGCGAGTACAAGAGTCCGTCTATCCGCGGGTGTGTGTGCGCGTGCGCTCGTGTGTGTGGGTGAGTGTGGGGGGGGTTAGTGTGGGGGGGGTTAGTGTGGGGGGGGTGTAAAGGGGGGGTAGTGGGGGGGGGGTGAGTTGTGGTGGGGGGGGTTCAGTGTGGGGGGGTAGTGTGGGGGGGGGTTTAGTGTGGGGGGGGTTAGTGTGGGGGGGGGTTAGTGTGGGGGGGGGAGTGTGGGGGGGGGTTCAGTGTGGGGGGGGGTTCAGTGTGGTGGGGGGGTTAGTGTGGGGGGGGGTAGTGTGGGGGGTGGTGGTGAGGGGTGGTTAGTGTGGGGGGGGTAGTGTGGGGGGGGTTAGTGTGGGGGGGTAGTGTGTGGGGGGGTTAGTGGGGGGGGGTGAGTGTGGGGGGGTGGGGGTGGGTTAGGGGGTTAGGGTGGTGGGGGGGGGGGGTTAGTGTGGGGGGGGGTTAGTGTGGGGGGGGTTAGTATGAGGGGGGGGTTGGGGGGTGGGGGGGGTTAGTGGGGGGGGGGTGGTTAGTTGGGGGGGGGGGTGTGGGGGGGGTTAGTGTGGGTGGGGGGTAGTGTGGGGGGGGGTGGGTGTGGGGGGGGGGGGTTAGTGTGTGGGGGGGTTAGTGTGGGGGGGGGTGGTGGGGGGGGGGTGGGGGTGGTGATGGGGGGGGTGGGGTGGGGGGGGGTTGGGGTGGGGGGGGTAGTGTGGGGGGGGGGGGTTAGTGTGGGGGGGTGTGTGGGGGGGGTTAGTGTGGGGGGGGTTGAGTGGGGGGGGGGTTAGTGTGGGGGGTGTGGTGTGGGGGGGTGAGGGGGGGGGGGGTTAGAGTGGGGGGGGGGGTTAGTGTGGGGGGGTGTGTGTGGGGGGGTTAGTTGTGGGGGGGGGGTGGGGGGTTGTGTGGGGGGGTTAGTGTGGGGGGGGGTTAAGTGTGGGGGGTGGGGTGTGTGGGGGGGGGTGGGTGTGGGGTTGGTGGTAGTGTGTGGGGGGTTAGTGTGGGGGGGGTTAGTGTGTGTTGGGGTGGGTTGGGTGTGGTGGGGGGGGTGTGAGTGTGGGGGGGTGTGTGGTGTGGGTGGGGTGTGGGTGGGGTAGGGGTGGTGTGTTGGGGTGTGTGTGGGGGGGGTTGAGTGTGGTGGGGGGTGTGTGTGGGGGGGGGGTGTGGTGGGTGTGGTGGGTGGGGTGTGGTGTGTGTGGGGGGGGTGTGGGTGTTGGGGGTTGTGGGTTGTGGTGGGGGGGGTGGGGGGGGGTGTGGGTGTGTGTTGGGGGTGAGTGTGGGTGGGGGGGTGAGTGTGGGGTGTGTGGGTGGGTGTGGGGGGTGTGTTAGTGTGGGGGGGGGTGTGTGTGGGGGGGGTGTGTGGGGGGGGGGAGTGTGTGTGGTGGTGTGTGTGGTGTGGTGTGTGTGGGGTGGTTGTGTGGTTGTGTGTAGTGTGGGGGGGGGTGTGTGTGTGGGGGGTGTGTGTGGGGTAGTGTGGTGTGTGGTGTGGGGTTAGTGTTGTGTAGTGGGTGGTGGTGGGGGGTTGGTGTGTGGGTAGTGTGTGTGTGTGTGGTTGGTGTGTGTGTGTTGGTAGTGGGTTAGTGTGGTGGTTGTGTGTGTGTATGTGGTTAGTGTGGGTTGGGGTGTGTGTGGTGTGGTGTGGGTGTGTGTGTGGGGGGGGGTGTGTGGGGGGGGGTGTGTGTGTGGGGGGGTGGGTGTGGGGGGGTGTGTGTGTGTGGGGTGGTGTGTGTGGGGGGGGTGGTGAGTGTGGGGGGGGTGTAGTGTGGGGGGGGGTAGTGTGGGGTGTGGGTGTGTGGTTGGTAGTGTGTGGGGGGGTGTGTGTGGGGTGGGTTAGTGTGGTGGGGTTTGTGTGGGGGGGGTTTGTGTGGTTGTGTTGTGTGGGGGGTGGTGGTTGTGTGGTGGTGGTGTGTGTGGGTGGGGTGTGTGTGGGTGTGGTGTGTGTGGGGGGGTGGTGTGTGTGTGGGTTAGTGTGGTGTGGGTTAGTGTGGTGTGTGTGGTGTGTAGGGTGGGTGTTTGTGTGGGGTGGGGGGGGGGTGTGTGTGTGGTTGTGTGTGTGGTGGTGGTTGTGTGTTGTGGTGAGTGGGGTTGGTGTGTGTGTGTGGGGGGTGGGTTCGTGTGTGGGGGGTGGGGGTGGGGTGGTGTGTGGGGTAGTGTGTGGGGGTTAGTGTGGGTGGGGGGGGTGTGGGGGGGGTGTGTGGGTGGGTGGTGTGTGTGTGTGGTGGTGTGTGTGTGTGGGGGTTAGTGTGGGGGGGGTTGGTGTGTGTGTGTGGTGTGGGTGTGTGTTTTGGTGTGTGTTGGTGGGGGGGGGTGTGTGTGGGTGGGTTGGGTGTGTGGGTGTTGTGTGGGGGGGTTGTGTGTGGGGGTGGGGGTGTTGTGTGTAGGGGGTGGTGTGGGGGGGGTGTGTGTGGTGGGTGGGGGTTGTGTGTGGGGGGTGTGGGTTGTGTTGGGGGTGGGGTTGTGTGTGGGGGGGGTGGGTGTGTTTGGGGGTGTGTATGTGGGGGGGGTGTGTGGTGTGTGGGTGGTTTGTGTGGTGGGGGGGGTGGGTGTGTGTGGGGGGGGTGTGTCGTGTGATGGGGGTGAGGGGGTTAGTGTGGGGGGGGGTTGAGTGTGTGGGGGCGTGTTGTTTGTGTGGGGGGTGGGTGTTCACCGTGGGGGGTGGTGTGTTGGGTGGGTGATTGTTGTGTGTGTCCCTTGGGGGTGGTGTGTGGGTGGATGTGTGTGGGGGGAGGGTGTGTGGAACATGTGGAGGTGGTGTGGTGTATTGGGTTCTGTGTGTTTTGGAGTGGTTGGGGTGTGTGTTGTCGTGTGGTGCGGGTGATTGGTGATGTGGCGTGTGATGTGTGTGGGTGCGCATTGTCATGTGGTAGTGCTGGGGGTGTGGGGGTGTGTTGTTTTGGGTGTTGTGTGTGTGTGTGGGGGTTGTGTGCCCCGTGTGGGTGTGTGGGGGCTGCTGCCCGGTTGTTTGGTGTTTGTGTGGGTGTGTGGTGCCAAAATCACCGTTGGGCCAACGTGTGGCACAGTTGGCGAGTGTGGTGGGGGTGGCCGCTAGGGTATGGCTGGTGTGTGCCCAGCGTGGGGTCCTTGTTGTTGGTGGTTTGTAGTGGTTTGTGTGTTGTGGTTCTGGTGTGTCTGGTAGGTTGCCAGGGCCGTGTCCGGGTGGTTGGTGTTGTGTTGGTGTGTGGTTAGGTTGTTGTGTGTAGCAACGTGGGGTGCTTGTGGTGTGTGTGGTTTGTTGTGTTGGCACTGCCACGTTTTGATGTGTGGTGCCAACAACACTACGTGTTGTTCACCCCTTGTGTGGTGTGTGGGCACCACCAAACACCTGGTGTTGCTAGTGTGTCAGCACCTGCACCAGGAATCCTGTGTGTTTGTGGTGGGGGCAGTGTGGGTGTTGTTGGTGTGGGGGTTGGTTGGGTGTGAGGGGAGTGGGTTTGGTTTGGGGGTGTGTTGTGGGGGGGTTTTTTTGGTGGTGTTAGACAGTGTGCAGTGGGGTGGTGTTTGCCCGTTGAGTGGGCCTCCAGTGGGTGGGGGGTTGGTGTTTGGTGTGTGTGGTGTGTGTGTGGTGGTGTGTTAGTGTGCAGTGTGTGTGTGTGTGTGTGTGAGGTAGTGTAGTGTGTGCATGGGAGGGTGTGGGGGTGTGTGGTGTGGTTAGTGTGGTGTGGTGTGGGTGGGGGTGTGTGGGCATGTGTGTGATGGTGGTGTGTTGTGGTGTGGGTGTGGTGTTATGGGTGTGTGTTCAGTGGTGTTTGGTGTGTGTGTTTCGTGTGTGTGTGGGGGTGTGGGGTGTGGTGTGTGTTGGATGGTGTGTGAGTGGTGTGGTGTGTGTGTGTGTGTGCGTGTGTGTGTGTGTGTGGCGTGGGTGTGTGTGATGTTTGTGTGTGCGGGTTGTGCGTGTGTGGTGTGTGTGGTGTGTGTGGTGTGGGTGTGTGTGCGTGGCATGTGGTGTTGTTGTGTGGTGTGTCGTGAAGTGTGATGCGTGGTGTGTGCTGGTTGCGTGGTGTGGTGAGTTTGTGTTGGGTGGTGGTGGCTTTGTGAGTGTGTGTGTGTGTGTTGTGTTGCGTGTGCGGTGTGGTGCGTGTGTGTGCGTGGTGGTGCCATTGTGTGTAAATGTGTAGTGTGGTGTGCGGTGTGTGTGTGTGTGTGTGTGCGTGTGGTGTGGTGTGCGTGTGTTGTGCGTGTGCGGTGTGTGGTGTTGTTTGGTGTGCGGTGTGTGTGGTATGTGTGTGTGGTGTGGTAGTGTGCATGTGCGGTGTGGGTGTGTGTGGTTGTCTGGTTGTGTGTATGCGTGTGTATGTGGTGTGGGTGTGTACGTGTGCGTGTGCTGTGTGTGGTGATACAGTGGCAGTGAGTGTGGTGCGTTGTGTGTGTGTGTGTGGTATGAGTGTGCGGGGCGGTGCGTGTGTGTGGTGCGTGCGTGTGTTGGTATTTGGTGCGTGTGCGGTTAGTGTGTGTGTGTGCGTGTGTGTGGTGGTGTGTGTGTGGGCGCGTGCGGTGTGTGTGTGTGTGGTGTGCGGTGGTACGACCGTGCGTGTGCGGTTCGTTGTGGTGTGTGTGCGGTGCGGTGTGTGTGTGTGCGTGTGCGCGTGTGCGGCGGTGCGGTTGTGTGTGTGTCGTGTGTGTGTGTGTGCGGTGCGGTTCGTGGTGTGTATGCCGTGTGCGGTGACCGGTGCGGTGCGTGAGGTGTGGTGCAGTGCGGTCACCTGCGTGGAGCTGTACCCGTGGAAGCTGATACGTGCAGCAGCAGCAGCAGGTACGGGGAGTCACGGGGTGGGTGAATGGAGAACTGTGTGGCGTTGTCGTCACTACTCTCCGTCTCCTCCCTCTCGCTGCCCACGTCCCGGTGCCCTGGCTCTCTGGCCTCTGTCCGCGGGCTCCTGCCACTCCGTGCCCTCTCCCTGGCCTTGAGCGACAGGTTGAGTTCGCTCACACTGCGCCACAGGGCAAAGCTGCTCTCGATCTCCTCGTCCGACAGAGCGGACGATGCCCTCGTCCGCGTCATCTGCAGCCGCCGAGCCTGGGCGTTGATCCCTGAGGGACAGCGGGCATTGGTGAGTGGTCAGTGGGCAGTGGGGAACCAGTGCAGGGGCCAGAGAGTGGGGTGGCACTGAGTCTCAGCGCCGTGTTCATAGCCACCCTGCAGCCAACACTGTGCTGTACTGTTCTATCTGAAGAAAGGAACTGCAGATGCTGGTTTGCACCGTAAATAGACACAATATTGCTGGAGTAACTCAGCGGGTCAGGCAGCATCTGTGGAGAACATGGATAGGTGACGTTTCGAGGTCTGAAGAAGAGTCTCGACCTGAAACGTCACCTTTTCCTTTTGTCTAGAGAAGCTGCCTGACCCGCTGAGTTACTCTGTCCATCTCATGTTCTATGTTCTATCCAGTAACACTGGCTGATCATGTTCCTGCAGACAGAGGCTCCCAGCACCTGTGGAGTGATCCGTGATCTGAAGCTTGTTGGGACGGGCGTGCGAGTGCCCTGTGGGTGGGCAATGCTGCCGCAGGGTTGACCGACCCGAGCTGGACCTCCGTTCCCGCTCCCCGTGGCTGCCGTTGACCACACCGTGTGGGGCAGCTTCACCGGCAGGATGGCAACACCTCACCACCGCCCGCCCACCACTGACCTTCACAGGTGGGCAAGGAATGCCAGCTAGAGACAGGAAACATGTTCCCGATGTTGGGGGGAGTCTAGAACCAGGGGCCACAGTTTAAGAATAAGGAGTAAGCCATTTAGAACGGAGACGAGGAAACACTTTTTCTCACAGAGAGTGGTGAGTCTGTGGAATTCTCTGCCTCAGAGGGCGGTGGAGGCAGTTTTTCTGGATGCTTTCAAGAGAGGGCTAGATTGGGCTCTTAAAGATAGTGGAGTCAGGGGATATGGGGAGAAGGCAGGAACGGGGTACTGATTGGGGATGATCAGCCATGATCACATTGAATGGCGGTGCTGGCTCGAAGGGCCGAATGACCTACTCCTGCACCTATTGTCTATTGGCTTCAACATGACCAGGTGAAGCAGGCTGGGACATGTCAGGGCCCCTCTGCTTGGTGTAGAGTCACCCAGCACAGAAACACACTCTACTGCTCAACCTGCCAACGCCAACCAACTTGCACCATCTACACTCGTCCCACCTGCCCACCTTTAGCCCATCCCCCTGAACCTTTCCCATCCATGTACCTGTCCAAATGTCATTTAAATGTTGTTATATAACCTGGCTCAACTACCTCCTCTGGCAGCTTGTTCCATACACATACCATCCTCTCACCTGAAACCTATGTCCTCAGGTCCTTGAGTCCCCGACCCTGCGTAAGAGACTTCATTCACACTATCTGTTCCGCATGGTTTTACACCTCCATAACATCACCCCTCATCCTCCTGCGCTCCAGCCTACCCAACGTCTCCCTGTAGCTCAGCCCCTCGTCCTGCTATCATCGCTCCAGTGCTTCTGCCTTCCACACTCTCCGCCTCTCCCCTCCTCCGCACCTCTCCTCCTCCGCCTATACCTCCTCCCCACCACTCTGCCTGTACCCCCACACTGTACCCCCTGTCTGTACCCCCCACCTGTACCCCCCCCCTGTACCCCCCCCACTGTACCCCCCCCCCTGTACCCCCCCCTGTACCCCCCGTCTGTACCCCCCGTCTGTACCCCCCACTGTACCCCCCCTGTACCCCCCGTCCTGTACCCCCCGTCTGTACCCCCCGTCTGTACCCCCCGTCTGTACCCCCCACCTGTACCCCCCGTCTGTACCCCCCTCCTGTACCCCCTGTACCCCCGTCCTGTACCCCCCGTCTGTACCCCCCCGTCTGTACCCCAGTCTGTACCCCCCGTCCTGTACCCCCGTCTGTACCCCCCCGTCTGTACCCCCCACCTGTACCCCCGTCTGTACCCCCCCCCCGTCTGTACCCCCCCACTGTACCCCCCCGTCTGTACCCCCCGTCTGTACCCCCCACCTGTACCCCCACCTTGTACCCCCCGTCTGTACCCCCCCCTTGTACCCCCCCCCCGTCTGTACCCCCACTGTACCCCCTGTACCCCCCGTCTGTACCCCCCGTCTGTACCCCCCGTCTGTACCCCCGTCTGTACCCCCCCCGTTACCTGCTGTACCCGGTGTCGGCTGTACCCCGTCTGTACTTTCCTGCGGATTTCAAAATGTACCCCCTCGTCTTTCCATAGGGACTACCCCCGTCTGTACCCCCCGTCTGTAACACCGCTCTCTGTACCCCCGTCACACAGTACCCCCCAGCACTGTCTTGTACCACCCGTCTGTACCCCCAAAACTGTACCCCTCAGCACACACGCTCCCCCGCAGCAGCCCGCCCCCCCCATAGTCCTGTACCCCCCAGTCTGTACCCCCCCCCTGTACCCCCCCCAGTTCCCGTCCCCCCGTCCTGTACCCCCCCCCTGTACCCCCCCCCCCCCCCCGCCCCCCCCCCCAACACCCGTACCCCCAAACACACTGTACCCCCCCGTCTGTACCCACCGTCTGTACCCCCCAAACCCTGTACCCCCGTCTGTACCCCCCATCTGTACCCCCCCCCTCAACCCCCGTCTGTACCCCCGTCTGTACCCCCCGTATGTACCCCGTCCCTAACCCCACCTGTACCCCCCCAACTGTCCACCCCAAACACCCCCCCCCCCCCCGTCCCCCAAGTACACCCGTCCCCCTCACCCCCGTCCCCCCTACCCCCCGTCTAGTACCCCCCGTCTGTACCCCCCGTCTGTACCCCCAACCCCCGTCTGTAACCCCCACCCTGTACCCCCAACACCCGTACCCCCAACCACACTGTCCCCCCCAACACCCCGTCTGTACCAACCCCCCCCCCACAACACCCGTCCCCCCCAAGCACACCGTACCCCCCCAACACACTGTCCCCCCCCTCTACCTCCCTACCAACACCCGCCCCCCCACCACCCGCCCCACCCCCCCCCCCAGCACACACACACCCCACACCCACACCCACGGCCCACCCACCTGCTGTCACACATCCTTCTCACACTTGGCTGTAACACACACCCAGATCCACTTTCCTGCGGACCCACACACACTGCGGACAACAAGCACCCACCTTGGGTTTCCATACACCCACACCCACATATGAGCGGCACACTCGCACACAAGTCACCCACACACACCCACACACAACACACTCCACACACACACAACCCCCACACACCCACACCCCACACACACCCAACCCACCCACACCACCCCCCCACCCACCCACACCCACCCACACCCAGCACACCACTCTTGTCACACACGACCCACGGTCACCACACACACCACACACACACCCACACCACACACACACAAACACCCACACCCACCCCACACCACCACACACACACACTGTCCCCCCCCCACACACACACCCCCCACAGCACACACACCCCCCCAGCACCCGCACACCCCACCACCCACCACCACACACCACACCACACACACACCACACACACACACCCGCACACCCACCCACACACACACACACACACACACGTACAGCAATGTCGGGCACAGACTCACCTGTCAAGTGCCTCCTTCACCAGCTCCTGGGCACTGGAGCAGGGCGTCGCCAACACGCTCTTGTAGTTGGCACCGGCACAGATCTTGTCGCCGAAGATCTTCAGCACGCCGGGGGCGGTGACCTGGGTGGAGAGTTCGGTGGGGTCGTCCGTGGCTGCTCCTCCACACTCCTCCTCGCCCGCCCGCTCCTCCCTAGAGCCGCGGCCCCGGAACACCGTGGCCAGGTTACGGTTGTGCCGCTTGATCCGGCTCCGCGCCGGCTGCCGCACCCCAAAGCTCTCACTCGACCTGACCGTGGCGTCCGACGAGTTGGACCTGGAAATGCAGGAGGGAGCCGTTACCACAGGCACGCCCTGGCATGGTGGGCAAGAGATGGCACGGTGGGCAAGAGATGGCACCGTGGGCAAGAGATGGCACGGTGGGCAAGAGATGGCACTGTGGGCAAGAGCTGGCACTGTGGGCACGGTGGGCAAGAGATGGCACCGTGGGCAAGAGATGGCACTGTGGGCAAGAGATGGCACGGTGGGCAAGAGATGGCACCGTGGGCAAGAGATGGCACCGTGGGCAAGAGCTGGCACCGTGGGCAAGAGATGGCACCGTGGGCAAGAGCTGGCACCGTGGGCACCGTGGGCAAGAGCTGGCACCGTGGGCAAGAGCTGGCACGGCAGGCACACACACACACACACACACACACCAAACCAGGCCATGCCACGGACATCTCATAGAAACATATAACATTCTGCACGG
>NC_073399.1:34503785-34578785 GCF_028641065.1 Leucoraja erinaceus | reverse complement strand
GGCCATTACCGTAAATCTCCGAGTTCGAATCAGGGCAAACTCGGGAGAGAGAACTCTTGGAATGAACTCGTACCGTGGGACAGGGGTTTAAGGTGGGGGAGAGAAGGGTGAGGAGAGTAGTTTAATCTAGAGATATAGCATTGAAACAGGCTCAACATGTCAGTATTGACCAGCGATCACCCTGTCTGTACACTAGCACCATCCTACACACTAAGGACAATTTGTAATTTTTAACCAAAGTACAAACCTATACGTCTTTGGAATGTGCGAGGAAACCGGAGTGCCTGGAGAAAACCCACGCGTTCACAGGGAGAATGTACAAACTCCGTACAGGGAGTCCCCATAATAGGGATGGAACACGGGTATCTGGCACTGTAAGGCTGCAGCTTTTCCGCTGCACGTGCCTTAGTAACCGAGGGTGAAGAAGAAAGGAGGGGGGTGAAATGTGGAAGAGAGAAGGTGGGTAGAAGAGAGTGGGGATAGGAAAATAATTATGGGGGACCAAAGGTAGGAGGGGTGGGAGACAAGCAGAGAGAGGTGAGAGACGAGGGAAAAGAAACTAATTGGTGCACCAACCAAACTCTCTCAGTGCCAATTAACAATGCAAATTTTAAAAGGTTACTGTAAACAAATAATTGCACAGGCAAATACGAGCTGCAAGTCAGGTGTCTGGTCACATAATATCCAGTCAGAATCTCTATCTTATTTTGTATGCCATAGTGCCAAATGACAATGCAAAAACAACTTGCAAATTAAAGAGCACTGGTTGTTAAAGGTCCAATATTATTGGGGCTGTTAACGGGTGGAGAAATCAATGTTGTTTTGAGTTGCAATGACGGCTGGGCCAACTTTAAAACCAAACATCGGGGCCCAATGAAAAATAGTCTTTATGAGCAAGTACATCAAGTTCGAGAGTTAAGAACATTAAAAAAATGCTACAGAAAATCATCAATCTATAAATGAACTCATCTTTTAAACTGAAGGCAAGGAGATTATTTGCCGTTACCAAAGAGTCTTCGTGCAGGCTGGTATTTCCATTTTCCTGGTTTAATTAAATAACATCTAAATAAGCTGAGTATAGACAACCAATAACAGATAGTTACTGTGTTAATTATGTCTGCAAACTGCAAATACCCAATCTGAACATTTGAGATCCATGTTTAACAGACATAATAGCATGCCCAGCCCGCATTAACATTCAGCAGTGGCATTTTGTGTTAGCTACAAGAACCAGCTATGATTCTATGACAACATTTTAAGTTGTCATTTCACTTTGGATCTTCCATGCCTGAAATACACACCATTCTTAGCAGGAAATTATAACAGGAAGAAGCCATCAAATGGGTTCGCTCGTGTCTCATGTACCTTACAACATTTTCCAATTCTACTTTAAAGTTAACACCCGACAGATACTCTGGTATGAATTTGCTAAATCAGAACAGCACTTCAATAAGCACGTCTCTCCACAGAGGTTCTGATGCCCGCAGTTAATGTGACCCCTTCTGGGATCTGTACAACAGAAACATCACTTCCTTTGCATAATCACCAACATTCTATTATTAAGAGTGATTTTCTTGCACCATTATTATATTTTCATCTTCACTGTAGAATATCTACAGTGGTTTCCATTTCCCACTGTTCAATGTACAATTGAAGATCACTTCAACAATTCACCTTATACCTTTGCTACATCTTCAGCTGATATCGCCAAAAGAAATTCTTGGACAGGCACTTGGATGGAAAGGAGTAAATACAGCCCTAATGGGATTAGCATTTAACTTAGAATGTTTGATTACAATAGACAGGCATATGGGAGTTGGGCAAAAGGGTTGTACAACTATTATTCCAAGTTTGCAGATGATACAAAAGTGGGTGGTTTTGCAGACAGTGAAGATGGTTGTGAAAGATTGCAGCAGGATCTGGATCGATTGGCCAGGTGGGCTGAGGAATGGTTGATGGAATTTAATACAGAGAAATGCGAGGTGTATTTTGGGAAGTCTAACATGGGCAGGACCTACACAGTGAATGGTAGGCCTCTGTGTAGTGTTGTAGAGGGATCTAGGAGTACAGGTGCATGGTTCCTTGAAGGTGGAGTCACAGGTGGATAAGGCGATCAAAAAGGCATGTGGCATTTTGGCCTTCATCAGTCAGAGTATTGAGTATAGAAGTTGAGAGGTCATTGACACCGTCAGCGATGGTAGCCCCGCCAACAGTCTGTCTGTCTTTTTGGCTTTTTTGTTATTTTTAGTGTGTGTTTAAAAGGTATGTGTTAATGTTCTCTGGTTTGTTTTATATGGGGGGGGGAGCACAACAACTTTTTTCCCCCCCAATCTCTTACCTTGCCAGAGATGCGATTGTTTTCCGGATTGTATCTCTGGTCTAACATCATGGAGCTGGCGGCCTTGCTCGAGACTGACTTTGAGCCCCACTGCGGGTTGTATCCTTGCCATCGGAGCCTGCGATCCCTTGCCTGGGATCGATGCTCCAACCGCGGCCTGCGGATTCCAACATCGAGGAGCCCGCAGTCTCGGGTAGAGACCGATGTCGGGTAGCTCCAATGTCGCAGAAGGTTCGACCAGCCCCGACCCAGGGTCCGATCGCTCGGCGTGGGGGTGCTGAGATCGCCCCGACGTGGAGGGCTCAACCGCCGGCTACGAGAGCTAAGATCGTCCTGTCAACGGAAGGTTCGAGGCCCCCGACCGCATGAGAATAAAGAAGGGAAGAGATTGAACTTTTTTTTCGCCTTCAATCACAGTGAGGAATGTGGAGGAGTCACTGTGGTGGATGTTTATGTTAAAATGTATTTTGTGTGTTTTGTTGCTTTTTATTGGTATGAATATGGCAAATCAAATTCCCCACATGTTGCAAAACATACTTGGCTAATAAAGTATGATTATGATGTTGCAGTTGTACAAGATGTTGTTGAGGCCGCAGTTGGAGCAATGTGTTCAGTTCTGGGCACCATGTCATAGGAAGCATGTTGTCTAACTGGAAAGGGTACAGAGAAAATTTACGAGGATGTTGCCAGGACTAGAGGGTGTGATCTATAGGGAGCGGTTGAGTAGACCGGGACTCTATTTCTTGGAGCTCAGGAGGATGAGGGGTGATCTTATACAGGTGTATAAAATCATGAGAGGAATAGATCGGGTAGATGCACAGAGTCTCTTGCCCAGAATAGGGGAATCGAGGACAAGAGTTTAAGGTGAAGGGGAAAAGGGGAGGGGGAAACCGTTTTTCACAGTCGTTACCCGGGTCGAGGATGCGTCTTTCCTCCACGCGGCCTGCCATCTGGATTGGCGCGGCCTTTCCTGCCGGAGACCGGCTAGAGCTTCAGCGCAGCACTGAGGTACCATCGCGGAGCGGCCGATGCCTTACCAAGGACGCCGTGTTGAAGCTCCGGAGTGTTGGGGCTACCGACTTTAACACCGTGGAGATTTGGAGCCTCCAGCTGCGGGCAGCGCTGACTTTAACATCGTGGTGGCATGGGATCTTTTGCCGAGGTCGCCAGTGTTGGATCTCCGCCCAGCTCGGCCTGTGGACTTCGGGAGCCGCGGTCTCCGGTAGGAAGCGCCCGATTCGGACACTCCAAACCGCTGAGATTGTTCTTCCGACGCCGGAGTACCAACATCTGGCGAGAGGGCCTGAAACATCGGGCCGTCCATAGCGGCAACTGCGGGGGCCTCAAATAGGCCCCGACCACGGGTGAACGTGAGGAAGAGGACTGAACTTTCATTGCCTTCCCTCACGGTGGGAAACGTCGATTCCACTGTGGGGGATGTTTTATGTTAAATTCTATAGTGTTGTGTTTATCTCATTTGTCTGCTGCATGGTAACTCCAATTTCACTGCACCAATTGGTGTATGTGACAATAAATGTCCTTTGTCCTCCACAATGGTAATGAAAGACAATTACAAATTAACCAGTTACAATGCTGCTCTGGAAGACAGAGAATATAACAAGAATCCAATGAAGTAAAATTCCTGGCCATTAATATCTCACCACATTAATCAATGTAATTGTGAAAAAGGACCACCCTCATCTCTACTTTCCTTAAAGTTTAAAGAAATTTGATATATTGCCGTACGCTCTAGCAGACTTCTACAAATGTATTGTAGAAAGTATCCTGACTGGTTGCACTACGGCCTGGTACGGCAATTCTAATGCACAGGAACGCAGGAGGCCGCAGAGAGTGGTGCACTGGTCCATCATGGGCACAGCCCTTCCCCTCCCTCTATCGAAAACATCTACACGAGGCGCCGCCTCAAGGTGCTGGCATCTATCGTCAAAATTACCGCCATCTAGGCAATGCCTTCTTCTCGAGTACCATACTACCATGTTCAGCATGAGCTACTGTCTTATAACTATCATGTTCTCTAAACAATCCACACAACTCCAATTCTGGTGCAATTACGGAACACTATGGTCTATCTCTTGCATGACCATGGACTTGTTTTTTGTTCTAATTATGTTTTTACACTAATGTCTTGTTTTTTTTGCACAGTCTTGTCAAAGGTTTACAACCCTCCGAGTGAAGAAGTTACTCCTCATCTCAGTCCTAAACGGCCTACTTTTTAAAGCCTGGAAATGTGACTCTGGGTTCCACACTCATCAGTGAAGGAAAAAAAAAACCTCCTTGGATCAAATCGATCGACCGTTAGGCCATGTGTATATTTCAATGAAATCTTCCCTTGACCATCTAATCTTGAGAGAATATAGGCCGAATGTATTCAATTTGCAATGAACAGATGAAGTTTCGGGTCAGGTCCCTTCTTCAGTGTGGAATAGGGTTCTGATCCTAAACGTTGTCTGCCCATTACTCCACAGGTGCTGCCTGACCCACTGAGTTCCCTTAATATTCTAACATCTGCAGTCTTGTGTCTCTCCATTTCAACTTTCTCTGTTGAAATCATTATAAAGGTCATGAATAATTCTGGTTTGGAATAATTCTCACCCAATGTCATTCCTTTCAACATTAACACTCTGCATGTATTTTGAGGTTATGATGTTTAATAGATGTATTATTTTACAACCAGCTGCCAATCAAACCAGTCTTTATTATTTTTTATCATTCAATTGTATATTTAATTAAAAATACCCTTCTAGATCGGAAATGCACATCTCCTATCTATCCCATAGCCCAGCCAGAGTTGGACCCGTTGTCCAATGGAGCTGTCCACAAGTCACTACTGTGAGTGACTGAAGACTCTGGTGGTTCCATCACTGGATGTCAAGGGGAAGGTGAAGAGTATGACTGGGGGTCAACCAAGATGACCCCTGCCATTGAGAAATGCTGATCAGACATGTCCTTGCGAGCAGTCTCTTGCGAGTGCAGTTTATATTTACTACATTACACCAGGCGGGCGGGGTTAGGGGCTTTTCTGCACAGGGTCCTCTACTTCCTCATCTGTCATCTAGACACACCAAGTCAATCCATTTGGCCCTCTCTCAGTAGACAGTGCTCAGTGTAGGTCTCCCTGGGAACAAACAACCCCTCCTTAAGTCAATGACCTGACACAAGGCGGAGAGTGCCATATAAAGTAATACAATGCAAAAGGTTTGGTACATGGACTCCCAAGCCACCAGGCATTTCTGTGGCCTGGGCGAGTCTATAATTGTGAGAGAGTGCAACCCCTATTTGCAGCGCAGCGGGTAGAGCCACTGACTCATGGTGCCAGAGACTCAAGTGCGATCCTGACCGCGGGCGCTGTCTGTGTGGAGTTTGCACACTCTCACCGTGACTGTGTGGGTTTCCTCCGGGTGCTCCAGTTTCCTCCCACATCCCAAAGACGTGCGGGTTTGTAGGTTAATTGGCTCTAGTGTGTAGGGAATGGACGAGGACGTTGAATGCGAGTGTGAATAGGAGGTCGATGGTCGACATGGACTTGATGGGCTGAAGGGCCTTCTTCAATGCTGTACCTCTAAAATATTTGAAGGAGCTGCTCCTGAAGTTCTGGTTTCACTTCAGCCGCAGGTTATGGGGAAGACGAGTCCTCTGTGAAAGTCTGCACTGGGCCCATCATTGTGGCCATTGACACTACGAGGCAGTGGGCAACTGGAGGTGTAGGCTGACTGTTTGGCCCTTTGCTGGGTATCCATGGAGAGGGCCACGCAGTGTCCAATGCATTTGGGGAGACCTTCAATCCAATTCTTTGCTGAACACACAGCAACTGGGAGGGAAACATTTTTGAACGGATGAAGATTTTTGCTGGTATTGTTTTGATAAAAATCAAAAAGAATTAAAAAAAAAAACCCGAATGGCGATTTGGTGATAAAAGGCAATTAAAAAAATGGACACTCTGCTATCACATATTCCCCGAGCAGCGACAGTAAGAAAACTGAAATAATTTGCAAAACAGGTTTATGAGCTCAGGAATGAATGAAGACATTACATTTCCAGAAGGCCAGTTTCAGCTCCAAATTGACTGCTTTAAAGTTAACATGTAGCAAGAAACATATATGTATTTTTAAATTGCATCGCCATTTATCTAAATTACAGTATCGAATAAGAGAATATATTGTTCAATAAATAAACAAAGGACGTTCAGTTCATTAAATTAAGTAATTAAAATTACACAGAAGATGAGGCAACTAAAACAATAGTTTTAAAGCACATACAACTAGAACTTCACTAAATAGAAAGTAAATTGCAAGTTACAGTATATTGTTATTAATTTACAATCTGTTTTATGTAGTGGTGATAAATAAGTAATAAAAGTGTGTGTGCTGCAGATTACCAGCCCTGGCTCACATGCAAGTCCTGTACTTACATTCATAGACTGCAAGTACAATGCAACCATTTTATGCAATCAGTTACGAGCAACTTATTCATTCAGATGGAATGGATAACACAATCTTCCTAATCCCCAATACTTCAGAAAAAAAACCCACTGCCTTCAAATACACCATTTTTTTTCAACAATTCAGTAAGCAAAATTAAAACCTTCTAAAGTCAAATGGGTATTCTTTTATTTCATTTACATCCAAAGCCTTTTTACCTGTTCTATAGAAGAGAAAAGAGACTAATTAATGTACTTTTGTTACGTTATATAAATAATGGAAGGACCCATCGGTGATTTGCACAAGATATAGGCCAGAGGACTGCCCAGTACCTGATTTTCCGTGGAAGATTCTGTGTCAGCGCTGGAAGGCCCGTTGAAATGGAATAATGCACCAGCAGCAAAACAGACAGCGACACCAGGATAGCTGAATTAATGACCACCGCCCCGCCAACAAAGCCAAACACAAACAGAAGCATGCAACCAGGACTCATGGCTGTGTGCTGGCATGGTTGTGTTCAGAGACCAGAACACCGAGGGGAAGGTTACGGCCGGCTGAGGGTGTATCCTTCTACTGAAAATTCTGTCAGTCACCCACAGCCACAAAAGTAGCGACAGTGAACAATGGCATCAACACACCCAGCCAGCCAGCCAGCTACATTCTGCAGCAGCTCACACACACACACACACACACAATTACATCATCCGGTTCATGCTTCAAAACCATGCAGCTGATCACCTCAGTATCAATGTTGCAGTACTAGAAACCAACGCTTCACTGTTCTCCCTCCCTCCCTCCTTCCTTCCCTCAGCGACTTCACTTATTGGTTGCAAAAAAAGACATCTGCTCACATAATACATGCACATAAAAGAAGTCCTCATTATTCAACATGAATAGTCAGTCAGTCTGAAGAAGGGTCTCGACCCGAAACATCGCCTATTCCTTCTCTCCATATATGCTGCCTCACCTGCTGAGTTTCTCCAGCATTTTTATCTAACTTTGAATAGTCAGGCTGAGCTCTTGCAATAGAATAACCAGAAGCAAAAAGTTGAGGTTTGTAAACCAGCTTTCTACAGACAGCATTTGATTAAATGCTCTTCTATCAACAGAATTCCAGCTATTAATTCAATGCTCGTTATTTTAATTCCAGCCTATTAGCCAGCTCCAGCTCTATTGTACAAAGCTATCGTCTGACACAGCTAAACTATTGTTTGTTGCTCTGACATTAGGCAAATGGGTCACCGGTCACATGTTTCAGAAAAGCATCGATATTTCTATTCAACCAGACAGGGGACAACAAATTCTAAAACGCTTACCTAACTTTGTTGTGCGCTCCTGGTTCTTGCAAATCTAGCCCGAGTAACTGGTGAAGTTTGGTCCGTTCTAAGTGCTCCATATAATTGTGGATCATCTGTGATGAAGATGAAAGGGGAGAAATGTCAAGTTTATCATTATTTCATTTCAAGAACTACTGTTTTATGAAGAAATTAAAGCCATTTTCATTGAATGTAGAAGTGCATAAGAACAAGCCGTTTGGCCCATGATGTCGTAACGAACATGATACCAAGTTCAACAAATCTCTTCTGTCTGCACATTAATCATATTTCTCCATTTGCCTCATATCCATTTGGCCATCTAAAAGCCACTTAGATCCCATTATCGTATCTGCGACAACCTGCCAGCACTTCCAAGCACCCGTTACTGTGGAAAAATCACACACATCATCTTTAAACATTACCCCTTTCACTCTAAAACCATGCCCTTTGTATTTGTCATTTCCACCCTGGGAAAAAGATTGAGCAGCCACCAATCTATGCCTCTCTTAAATGTTATAAACTTCTATCAAGTCTCCCCTCAGCCTCCAACACGCCAGAGAAAACAATCCAAGTTTGTCCAACCTCACTTTATAGTTTACGACCTCTAATCCAGACAGCATCTTGATAAACCTCTTCTGTACCTACAACACATGCTTCCTGTAATGGGGCAGCCACAACTGCAGGCAATACTCCAAATGTGATACATACATTTATTGGCACAGTGAAATGTGATTACCATACAGCTATACAATAAAAATAAAGAACACAACACACAATAGAGTTCAATGTAAAAACATCCCCACACAGAATCAAAGTTCCCCACTGTGAGGAAATGCACCAAAGTCAGTCATCTTCCTCTATGTTCCCCAATATTCACCCTTGTCGGGGCCTCCCTGAGCCCTCCGCAGTCGCCACTACGGGCGGCCCGATGTTCAGGCCCGCTCGCCGGGGTGGTGTCAGTCCGACGTCGGGGCTGGGGGACCTCCTCAGCGGCCTGGACATCAGAGTCTGCCACCTCCTACTGGAGTCCGCGGCTCCCAAAGTCCGCAGGCCGCGCTGGGCGGAGATGCAACTAATGTTTTATACAGCTGCAACATGACTTCCTGACTCTTATACTCAGTGCATCGACCGGTGAAGGCAAGCAAACTACATGCCTTCAAAACGTAGAAAGAACTGTTGCCTTCTTTACCACTCTGATGTACTTTTGGTGCTACTTTCAGGAGCTATGGACTTGCACCACAAGGACCCGCTGTTATGGGTCCTGCCTTTAACAGTACACTTCCTCTTTACAGTTCACATCCCAATGTGTCTGTATTAACCTCCATATGAAAGTTCTCTGTTGACATTTCTAACTGAGCTAAATCCTGCTGAATCCTTTGGCAACCTTCCTCCCTATACACAACTCTGCGAATTTTTGTGTGGTCTGCAAATTTACAAATGGCCCATCAACATTTCTATGTCCGCAAACAATAGAATCCCAGCACAGATCCTTTCGGAACGCCACTAGTCACAGACCTCCAGCAAGAATATTACTCTTCCTTCACCACCCTCTCTCTGCCTTCTACAGGTAAGCCTGTTCTAAATGCCTTAGTTCCAGAAAAAGTAGATGCTACATTCTTTTAATGTGTGTTGCTTTGAATAGGACATTGTTATCATTTAAAGAGACGCTGCTTCAGCTGATCCAAATCAAACTAGTTTTTTCTGCATAGGAAGGAACTGCAGATGATGGTTTAAACTGTAGACACAAAAACTGGAGTAACTCAGCAGGACAGGCAACATCTCTGGAGATCCGAAACGTCACCCATTCCTTCTCTCCACAGATACTGCCTGTCCCGCTGAGTTACTCGAGTATTTTGTGTCTATCTAGTGTTTTTTTTACAGGAGGTTATGGAAACTTCCCCTGCACTTTCAGTGAGGAAGTGATGATAGAGTCTCAGCAAATGATAGAGACAGCACGCAAATGGGTCCTTTAGCCCGACCCAGCCTTGTTGACCACAATACCTATACTTGTTAATCCCATTTACTGTGTTAGGCCCATATATCACGATCCATGTACCTGTCCATATGCCTTTGGAATCATTTGTCTCCATTATTTCCTCCAGAAGTTCATTTCAGATAAACACTACCCTCTGCGTTGACCCTTAAATGTTGTCACGTCTCACTTTAAACCCATGTTCTCACCCCACCACACATGCAGTTTCTCCTCTCAAACCATCAACAGCAAAGAAACATTTATTTTCTAATTGCATACTGTGCATTTTAACCACACGTTCCTTCTTGCAGGAGTCCATCTTGGGAGACAAGTGATGGACATTGATAAAGAATAATAAGATAGATATTTAATAACGCATAGATACATTGGCTTGAAACACAAACTCTGTCCATCTCCCTGCAAAGGCGGTTGGTCCGACTGCAAAGTAACACTAGTTTTTTCTGATATCCATCTGTCCTGGTTTGATTTTTGAGAGGGATACGCAGATGGACTTGGATGAAAAGGAAAACAATTCACATGGAGCAAGAATTCTCAACTGGATCTATGGCCCGTGTCTGTCTGTAATGTTAACAAGCACGAGACAAACCATTTCGCTATAGCAATCATGCATTTCTGGAGGGTTTTTTAAAAATAATTTTGTCACGTACCATTTGAAATATAGCGAAGTTCAACAGTAAGAAACTTGCCTCATTTTAGCCAAAAGCCCAACTAGTGATAAACAATTTGAATAAATAAACACAAAACGCGTAATGGAAAATAAATTAAATAAACAATAGTAGAGGCAGTATTGAATTATACATAATTAATAGTAAAGGGATCGGTGTCAGAGGCTGGTCAGACAGCAAGGCAGATTCCTCTACATAAGAGGCAGAACTAACCCCGGGACCAATAGACTAATGCTCTCGACAACAGAAGGGACAATAATGGAATCTCTCACTCCGAAATATTAGAAAAACAAAGTTAAACTGTAATTAAGTGACAGAGGGATTAGATGAGATTAACAATTTCCCCAGGGTAGGGGAATTAAAAACAAGGAGACACCTCGGCCAAAATAGATGAGGATTTTAACAAAACGTAAAATAACATTAATACTTGCACTGTGGATATTTAAGTGGCAAGCAAACATCATCTCACGTATCAGCTGGTATATTTTGTTAAAAGGAAAAAATGCCTTCTACACCTTGTAAAATTAAGAGTTTGGATGGGTGGAGGGGTAGAGGGGCTGGGGATAATGACACTAACTGCAGTGATGTAATAATGAAAGGATTTCGGTTTTAAACAAGTACTCTGGTTTATTACAGAAATGAAAAGCAGAAATGTTATTTGAACATACTGAAGTTTGGTTCAACCACAAGCAGTAGTGTGCACAGTTCTATTTTCTATATTTTAAAATTAAAACAAAGACAACAGAGAAGGTGAAAAATAGATTTGAGACCCCAAACACAGAACCAAGAGGTGCTGCCAATCAAGATTCATCATGTTAGGGCTCTTCCCATCACAACCCCTCCCCCCTAAAAAGGCAGCTGATGACAAGGCACCGAATAGGTTAAATATTAGTAAAAGCAGAATGAACTAATAGCCTCATTCTATGATGGAAACGTCTGTGCAAATGTTTAATATTACACAAAGCAAGCTGTACATCTCAGCAAAACAGATTCAGTCCCCGGGTGAATCAGTGCATGCAATGAACTAAGCAGATTGGCAAGGTTCCTATGTTCATTTGCTGGTCTGCATGAGCTATTGAATGCTTGGTCGGTCGGTCGGATACAGTTCTGCGATTATCCTCTGTGCCTCTTCCACTCGGATCAATTGTGATTGTTTCCACATTTGCATTTCTCCGTAGTTGTGTTAGCAGGCAATGTTCCTTGAACAACAAACCATAGAGGCAGCTGGTGCCTTCAGAATTATCCCCTAGCAAGTGATGAATCTTTTTTTTAAGGCATGTGATTTGTTGATGTTAAGAATGATCAAGGACTCTGTATCCTTTAAACACTGTTCATCACAGCGCAGAGATCATGGGCTGTTCCTCAGCTCCACACTGTTATGTTCTAAAAGCGCAAGGGTTTGATGACGTGGGAGCTAAGCAGCCAGCAGGCAAATGTGTCAAAGGTAGTAATGCCAGAGTATAGAATGATTGCAAAATAAAATAAATGGTAGAAGGAGCTGAAGGAAAGGGAAATGGGGGAAAGGAAAAAAAAAACAAAACTGGATGCAATGCAGGGAGGAGATGAAGTATGTTGTAACGCTGCATCAGGAGCTTTGAGAACAGATGGCTACTGAGATCAAAATAGGGAGCTGCATCAGAACCCACTTATCATCTTTATGCCTGCAACCCCATATGGACAGACAGAGACAGACAGAGAGAGACAGAGAGAGACAGAGAGAGACAGAGAGAGACAGAGAGAGACAGAGAGAGACAGAGAGAGACAGACAGAGACAGACAGACAGAGACAGACAGACAGAGACAGACAGAGACAGACAGAGACAGACAGACAGCTCATTTTCATCGTGTAGGAAGAGGGAACTGCAGATGCTGGTTGAGTGCGAAGGAACCCGACCCGAAATGTCACCTATCCATGTTCTCCACAGATGCTGCCTGACCCACTGAGTTATGGTGCACAGCATCTATGGAGCTAGGAAATAGGCAACACTTCTGTAAATAGAAACGGGCCGAAACTATCCCGAAACGTTATCCTTAGCAGATGCTGCCTGCACCCGCTGAGTTACTCCAGCACTCTGTGAAACGTCACCTATCCATGTTATCCACAGATGCTGCCCGACCCGCTGAGTTACTCCAGCATGGTGTCATTTTTATCATCCCTTCTCATTTTGTCTCTCCCCCTCATCCAGGCTGCTAACCGACTGGCCTCCAAGGCTTTCTGTATCCTTCTATTCAAAGGACAGCTATAACCAAAGTTAATGGGGTGAGAACCCTGGGTCTTTTTTTAATTTTTTTTAATTCATTTTTGAATTGAAAACCTATGCCCCTGCAAAGTTTCATTCTTCACACAGCATGTGTGACACATTATTTCATTCCACAACTGTGTTGGCAGAGCCATGTGGGTAGATATTAGTGAGCTCACAATTTTATCAGCCTTCACTTCACACTAATTCGTCAACCTGTCATATATGGAATGTGAAGAGAGAGTTACATTTAGCTTTTCGGTTTAAGGGAATCAAGGGATATGGGGGAAAAAGCAGGAATGGGGTACTGATTTTGGATGATCAGCCGTGATCATATTGAATGGCGGTGCTGGCTCGAAGGGCCGAATGGCCTACTCCTGCACCTATTTTCTATGATTACACAAATGAAACAGGGAAAGCAGAGGCCAAACCCGTGAAGAAGTCAATAGATACAAATCCACGATTGTAGGTATTTGAACTATGACGTAATATACAGCAGATTTGGACAATTCAACATATTTCATAAGCAAAGTGTCTTGTGAGGGCATGCAACATACAAGCTGTGATTGTGGTTGCTTGCTAATGATCAAATCTGGAAACCCAATCCCGTTCCCACTCAACTGGAATGAAGCAACGTTCATTGGGAAATGCTGACTCGTGGATTTCTGTGCTGGGGCTCGGAATCCCAACTATAGACCTTTGGTGAGGCTCTCTCCCCAACCCTGTATATTATCGAGGCCTTCACAGTGACAGAATGGACCAGGTGCTGACAACTGGGATGAGCATGGATAGTTCATCAATGGTTGCCATGTACAAGGTATGCCTAAAGGGCCTGTCCCACTTGGATCACCTAATGCAGGAGTTTAGAAGACCCTAGACGAGTTGGAAAATATGTCAAGGTCGTGTTGACTCGCCGAATGTAAAAGGCCTCCTACGACTATATCTACCACCTCCTACGACTATATCTACCACCTCCTACGACTATATCTACGACCTCCCACGACTATATCTACGACCTCCGTCTTCCACACCCAAGACCAACTACAACTAGCTACGAGTGGAAAATGATCACATGATAAAATGTCATGTTTGCATTTTTTTTCCTCGGGCCAGTTACTGACCCACGACTACCTACACGTTCTACCTACGAGTAAAAAGTATCAATGCCGACCTTTTAAAAAAATTTGTGGACATTTTGTATCAGGCTGGAAAAAACAGCGCAACCTACTTGAGGCCACGAGTATGCGGAGACCACTCACGAGCATGAGGAAGAGTTACGAAGACCTCCTACGAGCTCGCTGCGAGTATGAGTCAAGGGCAAACTCGGCAGAGGTCGGCAATTAGGTCGTGGAAGTGGGAAAGGGGCTTTCAGGTCAGTTTCTGTATTGCATAACTGATCAAAGAACAGGGATGAGAGAAAAAGAATTGCTTTTACAGATATGCCGTACACAGTAATCGGACTTTTATCGATTCACTGCAACTATGCTTGCAGTGCAATGCAAGAAGTATAATCGAGTGGTTATTGGCCGTGATGTTGGCCTGGGAGAGGACATAGTCATTGGATTGCTCACGTTTGCAGTGGAATTGGGGGCGAGTTTGGAAAGTGTCTTTCCAGTATCCTGTTCCAGGTGGCCTGATCTCAGAAACATGTAGGAAGACAGGGATCGCTGCTACATGGTAGACGTCATTGGCGTTTTTTTTCTATCTGATTTAAGGTCCTTCTTAAAACTCCCCCTCAGTCAGTCAAAGGCAGTGCTGGCACATTGAAGGCAACGGCAAATTTCATTATTAACATTTCCTTTCACTGAGAGATGCAAATGGTGAACATATTCCAGGTTAGGCTCCCACCCCCAGAGGATAGCATGCATGTCAGGAACAGGTTGAGAGAAGGTAGACACAAAATGCTGGAGTAACTCAGCGGGACAGGCAGTATCTCTGGATAGAAGGAATGGGTGACGTTTCGGTTCTGAGGAAGGGTCTCGACCCAAAACTTCACCCATTCCTTCTCTCCAGAGATGCTGCCTGTCCCGCTGAGTTACTCCAACATATTGCGTCTATCTTTGGTGTAAACCAGCATCTGCAGTTCCTTCCTACACAGGTTGATAGAAGACCCTTGTTCTGTAAATGTAGGGGGAGAAGATACTGGCACTGAGAAGGATCATTTCTATGACCTCAATAGCTCATCAGTATTCACAACAGTATTCTTCTATTGAAGTGCTCTCCAGCCTGTATCCATGTTGTCAGGGATACTTCACAGAATTTAACACGAGATTACCATTTCAATTATGATTAAATGGACAGTTCTTCTGAAAACAACAAACTCAGATAAAATCAGAAAATACTGCATTAAATAAATCCTGGATTTGGCCAAGATTCGACAACATTAAAGTGTTTACGAAAAAGATTATTCAAAGTTTCCCTGGCAAGGGAGGGATGATTGGGAGTGGGATGCAGGAAAGGGTGGGGGTGAGGGGTGATGGCCAGCAGGGAACAGTTCATGGCAAAGGTGCTTTGGTCAGTTCTGCAGCCTTCCACTTGTTTAAAAGCCACAGCACAGTAGGTCATTTACTGCACATGAATATGCCAGGACAAAAGCCTACGGTGGGAATCTACAAACCAGAATTAGAGGAAGGTAGGCCCTTAACAAGCAAGTTGATATAAAACATTCCCTCTGCACCATTTTAACTGTAGGCATTGAATAAATGGAATTTACATTGCAAACCAGGAGAGACCTTCCAGCACCATTCCAGGCGGTCAGTGAACAAACAGAGCCGCTGTAAAGATAGCCAAGGCACAACCCCCATGCCTACAGCTTCATGCTGAATGCCCCATCCCATCACTGCTGTGATGGTGAGGCTCACTTGGCTACAGCTGGAGAGTCGATCCACTGAGAGGAGGATATTTGCTTGCCTGAGGCATGTTCAGTTTAGTTTAGTTTATTGTCACGTGCACCGAGGTACAGTGCAAAGCTATTGATGCGTGCTATCCAGTCAGTAGAAAGAATATACATGATTACAATCGATCCATTTACAGTGTATAGATACATGAGGGAATAACGTTTAGTGATCATATTTCAAGTAAGAAATGTTGCTGTGGGAATAGAGATTTAAGAGTGTGGAGCGACTGTGATACGAGTTTGTAGATCTGTTTCTGTGGCTAGCACGCATATGGGTTGGGCGCCATCTTGGAAATATGCCAATTTAAAATGGAGACAGCTCCATTCATCAGTTGATGTTGCCTAATCTCTGAATGCCAAATACCCTCAATGAAATATTTAAGGACAGATATTTCACCCCTGATCATATCATGGTCCATTCAGGACTACAGCGAGATTCAGCTTCTTCCTGAGCTTCCTTCCCCACATACGTGTACACAGACGCACACGAGAGAACCATTGCATAAGACACAGAAATAAAATTGGCTAGCAATCAAATGACAAAGAAAAAAGCTAAAAGAATAAAGTTGTACTGCAGCAAATGAGAGAACAAAATTAATTTCCAATAACCATGGAATCATGCGAGGCTCTGACTCTTGACATTCATACACTCGGAATTTGATGCCCTTCCACGCACAAGATGCTTCAGCACAAACACATCAATACGTTTCCAATATTCATCAGCATTCTGTTCAAGCCTCTGTCGGAGTCTGACTTTACCGGAATGAGCTCCAGCATCCACGTAACAATCTTACACGGCTTAGCCGAGATGAAATGCCATTTGGACAAATAAAATCTTGTACAGTCAATACTGCAGATGTCAACGCTGGCGTAAAGGGTCATCGGGCAAGGACCTGGTATAGGAACACTGAATAGTTAAACCTCTTTCCACACCAGACAAAGAGCATCCTGGCTGAATGTGAAATTCATTAGTGGAGCAACACAGACCAGTACAGCATTTCTCGCACAATTAACTCGTGAACCAGCTGGGACAATAGCACTGGGAGCAGAACAGTGGCACTGACGCCATGACTCCAGCAGCCTGGGTTCAATCGTGACTTTCATGCTCTCTTGTTTTCCCCAAGATCACATGGGCTTCTTCCATGTATTCTAGTCTCCTCACATGAGAGATGTAAACGAGAAGTAGGTACATTGGTCCTAGTGTAGGCAAGTGGTAGAATAAGGGGAGTCGATGGCAATGAGGCAAAATAGGAACGGATTAGTGCAGGATTTGTGCAATGAGTGCTTGATGATTGGCAAGCACGATTGGTGGGCTGAAGATCAACACGGTGGTGCAGCAGTAGAGTTACTGCCTCACAGCGCCAGAGATCGGGTTCCATCCTGACTAAGGGTACCGTCTGTACGGAGTTTGTGCGTTTTCCCTTTGACCACGTGAGTTTTCTCCGAATGCTCTGGTTTCCTCCCACACTCCAAAGACGTACAGATTTGTAGGTGAATTGTCTTTGGTAAAAATCCCTAGTGTGTAGGATAGTGTTAGTGTACGTGGATCACTGGATGGCGTGGATTTGGTGGGCTGAAGGGGCCTGATTCCACTGTATCTCCAAACTAAAAAAAAGTGTGAATTATTGTCAAATCAGTGAGAGGGATTGGATTGAAAATAAAAAGCATGTAAAAATATTTGAAAGATTAAATATTTGAGGAATATCAAACCTACAGTAATAAAATGGAACACGATTCTATTTCTGTCCCAGAGAGGTTAATGGAGCTTGCATTAGTAAATTATTACATTCTCAAAATGTAAAAACACCGATTTGTTTGTGCTGGAGCATCTTTAATATTGTGACAAGTAAAGAATAAATATGTTGGCCCTATGAAGGTGCCGAGAACAAATGAGAAACGATGGACAAGCTGCATTTTGTACAAACTCTGCCGTTTAGAAAATCATCTTGGAATTTCTGGACATGTGCAAATTTTGATTCCCATAAATCCCTCAGTTTCCTGTTCAATTTGCATATTACTAATTTGTAGCACAGTGCAGCTACAAATTGTGGAGTATATAATTACTGTTTCTAAACAGAAAGGCTACAAGGAGAAGGGATGGAATCTATTTATTCCATGATGCGATGCAAATATTAGAGCATCCCCTAGTGATAGAACAAGTGATTGCAGGCCACTGTAAACACAATCATTGAAGAATGTGGGCTTTGCTGTCCGAGCTGGCATCTAATTGCCCATCCCCAACAATGATGGGCAGCTGGGTTACACAAAAAAGCTGGAGAAACTCAGCGGGTGCAGCATCATCTATGGAGCGAAGGAAATAGGCAACGTTTCGGGCCGAAACCCAAAGGGTTTCGGCCCGAAACGTTGCCTATTTCCTTCGCTCCATAGATGCTGCTGCACCCGCTGAGTTTCTCCAGCTTTTTTGTGTAACCTTTGATTCTCCAGCATCTGCAGTTTCCTCTTAAACAATGATGGGCAGCTGTCTTCCTGACCGCTACAGATCCTGAGATGCAAATATGTTCCAATCTGGACTGCATCATGTATCGTGCCTTCTTGATACAGTAAATATCCAGAACTATTCCAAATATATAATCTGTGAAGTTCCCTTGTTTTAGATAAAAACTGCAACATGGAATATTCTAAAGAAAAACACAAGTAGCAACTGCTTTGTCACACAATTGTAATATGCAAGGAAGTTTGCTCTGGGAACAGCGTTTTTCCCTTTGATCTCAGATCTGTCTATCTCTTCAATTTAAACATATCCTTCTCAATCACAGCATGAAACTTTTTTTCATGTCGGACTAAATAATGGTGAGACATCAAGTAACGGCAGGTCATGGAAAGCTCCACAATTAGATTTAAATGCACAAATCATGCAATTTGTATTAATTGTAATTTAAATGGGTGCAGACCATCACAACATTGAGTTATTATAGCTCTTGCATATGTCATTAAAACTTCAAACAAATATTTCTCATAAATAATTCAAAGGAATTTGTCTCAAAAAGGAAGGGAAATTATATATTCTACCTAAAGCAAGATTTAGATTGCAAGATTAAAAATCAAATGAAACATCAAAAATAATGCACTCATTTAGACTTCAGTGACAACATTGAAATCTATAGCAACCTTACTAATTGCATCTTTATTTTGATTGACTGATTGGCAGCATGGAAATAGGCCATTTGGCGCAGCGAGTCCATGCCTTCCTCCATATCAACCATTTTCTCCTTCAGGATATCCTTCTCAGAGGCATCAAAAGCAAAAAGTAGGACCAGGACTCTACACAAGAAGTGAGCCCCGTGGAGCTGGCCTGGGTGTACAGGAACTGGCTGCCACAGCAGCAGCAACTGCTCCCCCTGCTTGGTCTAGAGGCCCAGCAACTAGCCTCTTGTCAGTCACCCTTTGTGTACCAGAGATCTGATCGCAACGTACTGACAGCCCACTCCTGTCACCAGAGGCCTTGCAACTCAGTATCATCCACCCTACAGATACTGCAACAGCATTAGATGGTCATGAAAAGAGGATCTCACTTTACAGCACGTTGAGATTTAAAAAATTGAACCAAAGTTATTTTCATGCATTTTAATTTTCTGGCAAAAATAATGATGGCTGATGATGCACAATAACACAAAATGAAGGGATTCCCTTTTCAATCTTCTCATCCTCTTGTTTTTGATAGCCCTAGCACCAAAAAAACAGATAATGATGGAAACAACATTCATTATGTTGTAAATGCAATTGAAAGAAGTGGAGAGTTAAAAATGTACCACAGCATCGGGATTATATTTCCTCTCAATGCAATGGTAGCAGCACAGATTCCTGCACTGAAACAGAGCTGGCAAGCTAAGGGGGACAGAGATTCAAGCTCTGCTTAAATATTAGAAAGATGAGAAATGCATAAGAGTATTTTAATTAGTTTAGTTTATTGTCACATGCAATGAGGTATAATGAAAAGCTTTTGTTGCTAGCTAGCCAGTCAGCAGAAAGACAATTAGTATCTGCAATAAACAGCTTTAAGGAATTTGTATGATATTTTCATTGTCACATGTTAGGCATTTTGGTTCCAAATTGCTTATTCGAGAGTTTGATGGGCATGTGCTGCTTGTTATATGTACATTAATTGCAGGACATAAACAAACTTGTTTCCATGACTGTTACTTCAGCAGCACAACTCACTCAATTCAAAGATAGACACAAAATGCTGGAGTAACTCAGTGGGTCAGGTAGCAAAGGAACAGGTCGAGACCCTTCTTCAGACTGAGAGTCAGGGGAAAGGAAAACGAGAGATATAGACAGCACATAGAACAAATGAATGAAAGATATGCAAAAGTCCATATCAGTCAATTCAAACTTCTCATAAGACTAAAGATGAAAAACAATGACATTTATAGATTCAAGATAGTTTATTGTCATGTGTCCCAGATAGGACAATGAAATTCTTGCTTTGCTTCAGCACAACAGAATATAGAAGGCATGAATACAGAACAGATCAGTGTGTCCATATACCATTGTAAAAATATATACACACATGAATAAATAAAACAGTTAAATGCAAATAAACAGATAATGGGCTATTAATGTTCAGAGTTTTGTTTGAGTCGAGTTCAATAGCCTGATGGCTGTGGGGAAGTAGCTATTCCTGAACCTGGTTGTTGCAGTCTTCAGGCTCCTGTACCTTCTACCTGAAGGTAGCGGGGAGATGAGTGTGTGGCCAGGATGGTGTGGGTCCTTGATGATACTGCCAGCCTTTTTGAGGAAGTGACTGCGATAGATCCCCTCGATGGAAGGGAGGTCAGAGCCGATGATGGACTGGGCAATGTTTACTACTTTTTGTAGTTTTTTTCGCTCCTGGGCGCTCAAGTTGCTGAACCAAGCCACGATGCAGGAGGCGCTACAGGTCTCTCCGTTGCCGGACCAGCAGGTCCAGGAACAGCTTCTTCCCTGCGGCTGTCACACTACTTAACAATGTACCTCGGTGACTGCCAATCACCCCCCCCCCGGGCACTCCTCCCACAGGAAAAACACTATGACTGTATGCATGTAATAGATTTATTTATTGCTCATATTTATGTCACTCCTCCAGGGAGATGCTAACTGCATTTCGTTGTCTCTGTACTGTACACCGACAATGATAATTAAATCTGAATCTGAAACTGAATCTGTGTCTAATCAGAAAGCAAGATGATGTTCCTCAAATTTATGCTGGCCCGCACTTAAACTGTAGAAGCTGCCAAACATAGGGAACTGTTAAAAGGTCAGGGAATTAAAGTAAAAGCAACTGAAAGCAGACTAAACAGAAGTGTCTACAAACCAATTTGTGGTTAGAAACACTTCCTGCGATTCACTTTTATTTTTTCTCAGGTTGGTATGCTGCACTGACTATGCAGTATCCATTATATTGGAAAAATCAAATGGAGATATTCTCTTGGTCTGTCTTCCATTCTATCACAGACACTGCCTTATCTCTCCACTCCTCCCTCTTCCTGCAACGTCTGGGAATCAAACATGTTTTAATTTGATTTCTGTTCTGATGGAGGCTGATTGGCGTGGCCTGACTATGTCCAGTATTAAACAGTCTTTCCCAAATCACTGGACATGGCAAACATCTCTGAATTCCTGGTGGCTATTAGTAGCAAAAACAACATTTGGTGATCACTGTTGCAGGAAGTGTGGCAGCAGGGATCTACAAATAGCAAAGTGACTCAGAACAATCTGCAGCTTTGGATGTACACGCAGTTCCATTCAATCGTATGGTCAATATCATTGGACAGAATTCATCTGAACCTTTCCCAAAGGTCATTCACCATCCACCCGAGGGCAGGCAGGGATTGGCTTAATAATCCATGCATAAAAAGCACTAGCTCCAACATGCTACGTAGCATCCTTTCTTTCTTGGGAATGTCAGCCTAGATCTTGTCTTCAATTCTTTGAGAACTCAAGCCCTCAAGGAAAATTGTTTGTTAAATTAGAGCTGAGAGAGCGATGGAAAGCAAAGTAAGAAAAGCAGATGCTGGAAATCTGCAATGAAAGCAGAAAACGCTGGGAACATTCAGCAGGTCAGGCGGCATCCAGAGAGAGAGAGAGAGAAACAGAGTCAGCGTCAAGTAATGATGCGAAGAGGAGTCACTGATTTGAGATTGTGTCTCAATTCCTCTTTCTGTAGATGCTGTTGAGCTGCTGAATATCACCAGCCATTTCTGTTTCCAAAAAGCTGTTTAATTAATTACCCCAACTTTCCCCCCCAAAATAATCTATTTAATTCCTACAATGATTATACTTTGGACATACATCTTTTAAAATTTTATTTTATTCATACTTCCATTAAAAAAGCATTACCATTAAAAAGGGAGGTTAATTTTTCCAATGTGGTATGACTTACCAGAAATGTGATTCTAAGACCACAAGGGGTACAACTCCACAGGACTCGGGCCGAGTTCTACTTTAACAATTAAATCTGATCCCCTTAGCCACAAGGGCCACATCTCTCTTAAATATAGCCAATGAACTGGCCTCCCTCTCCTCTCAAAAAAGTTCTTCTCATCTCGAAAGGATTTCCCCCACTTCCCTAACATCACAACAATCTTCCTAGTCAATTTCATTTGTATTGAAAAAGATCTCTGGCATTGATGACAGCTTTGTAAATATCTTCAAAAATGTGCAACATGAAGGCTCAAGGGTACTAAATACTCTAGCAATGGATTAAGTGTTCACGAAGGAACTGCAGATGCTGGAAAAATCGAAGGTAGACAAAAATGCTGGAGAAACTCAGGAGAAACTCGGGTGTAGCAGCTTCTATGGAGCGAAGGAATAGCTGACGTTTCAGGTCGAGACCCTTCTTCAGTCTGAGGAAGGGTCTCGACCCGAAACGTCGCCCATTTCCTTCGCTCCATAGATGCTGCTTCACCCGCTGAGTTTCTCCAGCATTTTTGTCTACCTAGCAATGGATTAACTTGCTTTTATATAAAGAACTTCAAATCTTCAGATTTAATATTTGGATTCACTTTAGGGTTGCGTGTTTGAGATTTTTCATTCCATTGGCTTGGAATTTCCAGTGACAGATCAATTTCCCTTAGACCACACAACTAAATGTTCACTCTTTACATATTTGTGGCCTTTATTTCAGAACCAGACAGCACATACTGGAAAGGCTGGTTATCACAAACTCTTGAATTCTATGTTGAGTTCTGAAGGCTGGTACGTGCAGAGTTGAAAGATGACTTGTTGTTCTTTGAGTTTACATTAGACTTCATTAAATTTACAAGAGGCCAAAGACATAGATCAAAATGGAAATGGGATGGATAATTAAAGTGATTGAAAGATCAGTGTTCAGCATAGTAATTCAATCATCTAAAGTAGAAGAGACACATTGTTCGCTATGCACTGGATTGGAAGTCGCATGCAAATTGGTTGTTTAACTGGAAAAAATGCTCTAGTACTTCCACGGTGAAAGAGGAGGGAGAGTAAAAGGGTCCACCTGCACTTGCATGAGAAAGGGTTATCAAAACAGATGCCATGAAATTGGGAGAATACAGTGTAGTTTATATAACTTTGAGAATGTGTAATGAGAAATGGTTGCTTCCCTGTACCTTGTGATGGAGATTGAGCTGCGATCCAGAATGAAAGCTGGCAGAAAAGATGCCAATCTTTGAAGAGCAGGAAACTGCACAAATCAGTCATAAATGTACTGTGGAGAATGCAAGGGTGGGGGCTTAGTTATAGAGTCACAGTGGTACAGCATGGAAACAACTTGCCCACACCGGCCAACATGTCCCAGCTACACTTGTCCCACCTGCCTGCGCCTGCTCCATATCCCATATGTGCATCTGGTTCAAATAAAAAGGTGCAGCCACAGCAAGTGACACGACTCCAAGGAATGTCTGTCTGTGTGGGATTTGTGAACGTCTTTTCTACAGAGCTACTTGGACCCCCTCTGGCTCATTTCTGTCAACAGCACCATTCATTGAGCTATGCAGAATCAGAGGACTAAACATAGAAAATAGGCGCAGGAGTAGGCCATTCGGCCCTTCGAGCCTGCACCGCCATTCAATATGATCATGGCTGATCATCCAACTCGGTACCCTGTACCTGCCTTCTCTCCATACCTCCTGATCCCTTTAGCCACAAGGGCCACATCTAACTCCCTCTTAAATATAGCCAATGAACTGTGGCCTCAATTACCTTCTGTGGCAGAGAGTTCCAGAGATTCACCACTCTCTGTGTGAAAAATGTTTTCCTCAATGAAAGCCATGCGATTAAAACGTGTAGGTATAAAATGTTTACGTGACCGTAAGGCTGCTAATGCCCGTCCCACTGAGGGGAATAGGCTGTCACCACATGGTCGCCGGGGTGTTACCTGTATGGTCTTGAGTAGTTTCCTCAGCCGTCTAAAGCATCGTAGCGTTTTTCTGTTCGCCGCTGGATTTTGAAATGTTCAAAACTTTTCAGTGACAGTTGGCTTGTCGTAGTTTGTCGCCGGTGCTGACTTTGGTGAATTCCATCAGTGATTACCTACGTCAACCAGCGACAGGTAGTGGTGGCTGAATGGTCTTCAGTTGTCGCTGAAAGGGACTTACCTTGTCGCGGGTGGACACAGGTTGTCGCCAGAGTGGTCGTAGGTGGACGTTTTAATAGGTCTGTCCCACTTAGGGTATTTTTTGGCGACTGCCAGGGACCAGTTTTAATGGAATTCACCTACGACAACAACATACGATGACCCACAACAAAAATTGTCACCACTGTCACCAAAAATTTTCAGCATATTGAACATTTTGTAGCAGTTGCCTGTAGTCACCCAAACAAATGGCCTAAGTGGGACATGCCCATAATGGGTCACCGACCGGTTGCTTGCTGTAGCTGGATGTCGACTGGGTGGTAGGTTGTTGTAGACATTGTCGTGGGGGGGTACAGTCGCCAGTTTTTCGGGTACCTGCTACGACTATAACAGTCTCCGGCGGTTGCCGAAAAAAAATGGCCTAAGTGGGACAAACCCTTTAATGCTTTTTGTAAAGCTGGAGGGTCAAGCAGGTGGAAACTTTTTTTTTTAAAAATCAATGGAAATGTTGCAGTATGATAAATTCTTGTAATTTCTTGTTTTTTTTTTTTTTTTAATGTAGATACATTTCAATTACCTATAATCTTACAGTAAAAACTGGAAAGAAAGTTTACCAGTGTACTTGGCACTGACCTGCTGCAGCTCCTAGTTTCCGTCACTAGATGGTATGAGTATAGCAATTAATGCGAGGGCTACAGCACTGTGTCACATTTAGAAATTGTAAGGTTATCTTTCCAGATCAGAAATAACACTCAAAAGAACACTCAACATTAAGCATTATAGAAATCATAGTCATGCGAGAGGAGTAGAATTAGGCCATATGGCCCATCGAGTCTACTCTGCCATTCAATCATGGATGATCTATCTCTCCCTCCTAACCCCTTTCTCCTGCCTTTTCCCCATAACCCCCGACACCCGCACTAATCAACAATTGTCACTTTGGAACAATGCTGTGCTGTAAAGATATTTTTGCATTTGCATGTTCTCTTTCACAACATTAGGACACCTCACAACACTAGTCAGTGAAGTGTAGTTATAGGTTACAAGTGAATGCCTTATGGAGAACCATATAAACGAGTGTTAAGGGGCTGTCCCACTGCAGCGACCTAATCTGCAAGTTAAGAAGAGTGCCTTCGACCTTCAAGCTCGAGGGCACTCGCCTGGAAAACCTTGAGCTGCATCGACCGTCCGCGGTGAAACGACGAGCTGGATTGAGCGCACGCACGCACACAGACACCGCAAAGGCGGGGGCCAGGGAAAGCGGGGGAGCGCCGTCTGAAATTCACACCCACGATGAAGAGGAAGGTAAACAGCTGGCACAATGTATGATGAGTCCTTTAGAGAACGCGGAGGGGAAGAGAAGGGGAGAGAGGGGGAGGAGAAGGAGTGGAGACACTTTTAAGAAGTTTAATAAAGTTAGCGGGCATTTTACCTACCGGTCGGTTTTCCATAGTCCTGAAAACACCAATGAGCCAATTAAAATGCCCGGTCAGCGAAGGAGATTGCCTACAGTTGCCCTCAACTGCCTGTAACTAAATAGCAACCCCACTCCACTGCACTACGAATGAAAAAGAACCATGCCGACCAAATTTTATTTGCGGAAATTTTTTCAAAATGCTGAAACATTTCCGCGACCTTGCTGAGGCCACGAGTATTCAGGAACTTCCCTCGAGCATGAAGGAGAGCTCCAGTGACCATAGGACCTCCAGTCAACCATGCTGCGAGTTTGAGTCGAGGGCAAACGCATCTAAATTTGCAGATTATGTCGCCGCAGTGGGGACAGCCCCTTTAGGGCGAGTGGGGAGATGGATTTGCCAGCTGCTGCGGGCATCTTCTGCCTTTTGGGAATATGCTTTGCATCATTGCATCTTGCAGAGAAATCCGAATCATTGAGTTAAGTGCCCAGGTCTAACTACACATTGCCCTTGGTTGGCCTATGTCTTTATTTAAACATACTGCTGGGCGGTCACGGGTACTAGATGCAAACTGTTCAGGTTACGAACAGTTCTCGGCAATGGAACTCAGGGCCTATACTGTGGACAGGCTAGATGCAGGAAAAATGATCCCCATGTTAGGGAAGTCCAGAACCAGAGGTCACAGTTTAAGAATAAGGTGTAAGCCATTTAGGACTGAGATGAAGAAAAATGTTTTCACCCAGAGAGTTGTGAATCTGTGGAATTATCTGCCACAGAAGGCAGTGGAGGCCGATTCACTGGATCTTTTCAAGAGAGTTAGTTTTAGCTCTTGGGGCTAACAAAATCAAGGGAAATGGGGAAAAAGCAGGAACGGGGTACTGATTGTGGATGATCAGCCATGATCATATGGAATGGCAGTCGGTGCTGGCTCAAAGAGGCCTATTCCTGCACCTATTTTCTACATTTCTATGTCTATGTTGTATTGCGGGAGAGATGGCAGCCCATTTACACACAGCAACGTCACATGGTTAGAAAATCTGCTCCAGCTGACAGAGAGGTTAGTTCCATCCTACAACCTTTTGACTGAAGTGATAGCCAAAGTGTAAATACAGGGTGGTTAAGCTAGAAGTCTGAAGTTATGTTTAAATTCTAAATGTATTTGTTTACCATGTAACTTTCTTAGCACACTAATATACATTACTGCAAAACAATTTGGTTGCATCTTTCCTCCTATCCCAGGCCCCAAGTTCCAGCTAAGCAAAAAGGAACTGAAACTAGTTCTCCAGTTCCTACTTGTTAAACCATTCAGGACACAAACCTGGTCTGGATTTCCCAGTGAAGCTGCTGATGTGGCTATTTCACCAGCAGCTTCCCTTTTACCAACTTCACTGGCGCGACACGTCAACCATTCACATCCAAAGAAAGGTCACCGTTTTATTGTGGCTTTCAGATGCTAGGTTTAACAACACTATATACTTTACTACAAAGAACATTTTGAAATGCAGTTTATGAAATGAGGAAACTACTCAAATGAAACACAAACAGCATGATCTTGGCATCCAAGTATTTTTCAGAAGTATTAGTCAAGTCATGTCAGGAGAGTTTATCGTCATGTATTGTATTAGTTGGCTTATCGTTTAAAACTACCTTTCCTTTTCTGCAAATGGTGTTGTAGGGTCAAAGTCAAAGGTCTGAAAGCACATACCACCAGATTTAGAACAGCTTCCTCCCCACTATTATCAGACCACTGATAAGCCAAAGCTGTAGTCCCTATCTCCCAACCTTTCTCATTGTGGCCTTTGAACTTTAAAAAAAAAATTTAATCTGCATTTTCTCTGTAGCTGTAGCACAATAATGCTTTTAACAGTATACGCCACTCTGGGATTTTTCTCTTTGCACTACCTATTATACTTGCGTATTGCTAGATTGTACTCATGTACAATATTATTTGACTGATAACAATGTTTATCTCTGTACACATGACAATAATAAACCAATGCCAATTCCTCAACATTATTTTCTTATGTAAATCAAGTACAAGCAGGTTGACAGGACTAGAGGGTCTGAACTATAATGAGACGTTGGCCAGGCCAGGACTTCATGTCTTGGAGTGTAGGAGGCTGAGAGGTGATCTCCACGAGTAGTAACTCTACGCATTAACCAAAAATCTGCAGCCTCCTTTTGCTCTGGTATTTTATTTAATTCACATGTTTAATCGATAATATTTTATTATTAATGTTTATGTGTCATTCTTAACTGTCACTGTCTGTTATGTTGTCGGGCAGAACACCAAGGCAAATTCCTTGTATGTGACTGCTTGGCTAACAAACATATTCATTTGTTCATTCATCTTATGGAGGTGTACAAAATCACAAGTGGGGGAATAGAGTGAATGCAGAGTCTTTTACCTAGCACAGGGGAATCAAGATTCAAGGTCTTAGTTCATGGTGAGAGGGGCAAGATTTAATACGAACCCGAGGGGCAACTTTTTTCCACTCAGAGCGTAGTGGGTGAATGGAGGGAGCTGCCAAAGGAGGTCGTTGAGGCAGGTACTATAACAGCATTTAAGACACTGTAAAAGGGTCAGACTTTAGTATATTAACATCATCTTAAACAACCTGCCTTATTCACAACATGGTCTCTTCAATATACGGGTTTACTTCGACAGACACACCTGCCAGTGGCCCTGTGAGATAGTGGACTGATGTTACCCTTGAATTAAGCCCAAAATGTTTTAAAATTCTTATCAAATTTGAGATAGTTTTCTGGAGTTTATGCTGAAATGCAAATAGCACAAGCACCAGTTCAAACTTGAGAAAACCATTAGAAACTTTCCTTTCATTCTGCACCTCTATGCAATCTGCCACCTCCTTTTACATGTGTAGGAAGGAACTGCAGATGCTGGTTTAAACCAAAGATAGACACAAAAAGCTGGAGTCACTCTGGCTTTGTGTCCACCTCCTTTTGCATGTCCATCTTTATTGGTAACATGGAGCCACTTTCTCCACGTTAGGCAACAGTTTTGATTGGCAACCCCATTTTTCTGACAGCACAGTGGTGGCCACATGGCCCATCAAATCCATGCAGATTGGCAGAAAGTCACAACAATCTCATTCACCCACTTACTTCCCTGTAACCAATCCTTTCTCACAACCCATTAACTTCATTCTGATTCTCCTTCCATGCATCTGCACAAGGGGCACTTTACAGAAGCCGATTAGACAGACCACCATCTCTGCAAGCTTGAGATATGGGAGGACATCCAGGTGGAGTAGACTTGATGGGCTGAATGGCCTAATTCTGCTCCTACGTCTTGTGATCTTCCGATAATGAGTACAAGGAAAGCGACATGGTTGGAGGGAGAAGATGCAAACTGCAGGCAGACACAACAGCGAGGCTAAGACTGAAACCAGGTCAGTGCAGTTGAGGCAGCCACGTTCACCAGTGACATTTCAGTGGGGGAATTGAGGGAGTACTCGGCTGCTGGAAGATCCTCCTCTCCAGAGATCCGTTAATCCTCGCCATTCCAAGGCACTATTTGGAAGAGCGGTGATATTTTTACATTAATGTCATCTTCAACGCCTTTTTGATGACTGGAGGTTAAAGATCACACAGCAGTGTGCAACATACACATGATGACTAGGCCAAGATTTAGCTCACAATCATACCTCCAAAAATCAACTCCAAGTTCATCTGTCTGCCGAGAAACAGAACACCGAATTGGCTAATCAACAACAGGAACATCCAACAGACAAATACACAACGCAATTTTTCTCCCATCATCAAAAGTAACCAAATTAAATTGCACAAAACAAACATAAACAGGACTGTTCAATTTCATACATCCTCTTACCTCTGTATGTCTTTGATGAAGTGCATTGTATTCTTTCTTGAGTTCTGACTCCCTCTCCTCCAACCTGCCAACTAGGGAACAAGAAAAACATTAGATTGCCAAAAGAAACTGTCAGCAACAAATCTAGTTATCCTATTCAGCTGCAAAACCAACATAATTTTTAGCTAAACGGGGGAATAAAAACGATGACAAAAACTGCTTGCAACATTGAACGTCAAAAACTGCCAAATCTATCTATACTTCATTACACCAATTGCAGCCTGAGGACCATTGATAGCACAACCAACGACTAAGTGTACAACCTCACACTGACATAGAAACATAGAAAATAGGTGCAGGAGTAGGCCATTTGGCGCTTCGAGCTTGCACCGCCATTCAATATGATCATGGCTGATCATCCAACTCAGTATCCTGTACCTGCCTTCTCTCCATACCCCATGATCCCTTTAGCCACAAGGGCCACATTTAACGTCCTCTTAAATATAGCCAATGAACTGGCCTCAACTACCTTCTGTGGCAGAGAATTCCACAGATTCACCACTCTCTGTGTAAAAAATGTTTTCCTCATCTCAGTCCTAAAAGATTTCCCCCTTATCCTTAAACTGTGACCCCTTGTTCTGGACTTCCCCAACATCGGGAACAATCTTCCTGCATCTAGCCTGTCCAACCCCTTGAGAACTTTGTAAATTCTTCACATTCTTTGTTAGATTAAGAAGTGGAAGTGACAAAGTGAATTTGTGATGTCAGTTTTTTATTAACAACTTAAATACCTTCAGAAACAAAAACCACTCGGAACCATGAAAGGACAAAGAGTTTATGACATATTATCAATATACTTTAAGCGTGATTTGTCCTAGTTTCAGCAGGCGCATTGACAATAGGTGCAGGAGTAGGCCATTTGGCCATTCAATATGACCATGGCTGATCATCCAAAATCTGTACCCCGTTCCGGCTTTTTCCCCATATCCCTTGATTCCGTTAGCCCTAAGAGCGAAATCTAACTCCCTCTTGAAAACATCCAGTGAATTGGCCTCCACTGCCTTCTGTGACAGAGAATTCCACAGGAACATTTTTCCTGCATCCTTCCTATCCAATCCTCAAAGAATTTTATGTTTCTATAAGATCCACTCTCATCATTCTAAATTCCAGTGAATACAAGCCCAGTCGACCCATTCTTTCATCACACTTCAGTCCCGCCATCCCGGAAATTAACCTGGTGAACCTACGCTGCACTCCCTCAATGGCAATAATGTCCTTCCTCAAATTATGAGACCAAAATTGCACACAATATTCCAGGTGTGGTCTCACCAGAGCCCTGTACAACTGCAGTAGGACCTCCTTGCTCCTAAACTCAAATCCTCTCGCAATGAAGGCTAACATGCTATTGGCTTTCTTCACTGCCTGCTGTACCAGCATGCCTACTTTCAGTGACTGATGTACAAGCACACCCAGGTCTCGTTGCACCTCCCCTTCTAATCTGACACCATTCAGATAATAATCTACCTTCCTGTTCTTGCCACCAAAAGTGAATAACTTAATGAACAAACTCTGGGAGCTAAAATTAATTTGCATTAAATATTCTAATGTTACCAGTATAAATAATAATCAAATCACTCATAATATGAATTTGAGCAAGGAGACTGATATGGAAAACAGCTGGAGATTTCCCTTCATTTTAATGACCTGTACATTCTTGTTAGTCAGCAATTATGCTGTGGTGATGAATAAGATGCTGCATGATAATTATTGCAAGTTACTCACTATTTACAACATACGCCACGCCCGAAGCTCCGTACTTTAACCCAGTTACTAATATATTCCTTCCACCAGCTATTCATATTTAGACATTTCTGAATATTGTCTACGACTTGAGGAGGGGTTGCCAACAGTGCTGTATCGTACAGGAACCATCTTTCAGCAAAAGCAGACTCACAACCCTCAGAAAATAAATCTTCATCTCCTCAGTCTTAAATGGCAGCCCCCTTACTTTGAGGACATTTAAGACTGAGGCAGGGTAGGGTGTGGCTGCCACCCGAGACAAGCTCCTCAGCGCTGGATGCTCCATGAGAAAAGACTCTTGGCATTCATCCAGTTTAGACCTAAAATCTATGTTTGAATAAGATTGGCTCTGATTGTTTTAACGGAGTGGAGTCACAATCATTCCTTGTAGATCAATCTCTTGATTCTCCCAAGCATCTTGGACCTACTGCCAATGGACCAAAAGCTCAGCAGTGTTGGATGGTCAGGCTGCATTACAAGAACAAGTCTAGGAATCTCAGAACTGGAGTGGAAGCAAGTCCTTCTTAATCTGGAGGGTTACACAGGATGCCGATATCTTGGAAATACTATAATTAGATATACCTGGAAATGCATGAAATTTGAAGATATAGTTTGCAGGGCACTCATTTGAACAACAACACTCCTATGTCCAGGGCAATCAATGTCCCCAACCAACACTGAAGGAACATACATGTTGGAGTTTCCCAGACTTGAAATACACAGAAAATACATGTTACCAAGAGAACTAGCAAAGGAAACATGCCAGGATAATGCAGCAGTCTCAGGAATTGTGGTGTCAGACTAGCAGATTTTGTGGATCACAGGAAATTACTTCCATCATTAACCAGCATATATTTTTATTTCATTTTATTTTGTACATGTTATAAAGGAATGGAATAAACTTTCACATGAACCTGGCAAGATGAATGGGAATGTGGGAAACCGGGGGAGTGCAGGAAACAACACTTGGTGACAAGTGCCAAGCCATTGGGCTTTCTGAACAATTGGATTGCAGGCAATGAGCGTTTTACTGGATATTACAAACCCGTTCAATCTAGAAAATCTCATTTGAAATTAACAAGATAAAGCATGCTTCA
Organism: Leucoraja erinaceus; assembly: GCF_028641065.1. Taxonomy (NCBI): domain Eukaryota; kingdom Metazoa; phylum Chordata; class Chondrichthyes; order Rajiformes; family Rajidae; genus Leucoraja; species Leucoraja erinaceus. The sequence goes on along the minus strand of NC_073399.1, from coordinate 34,546,201 downwards.
TGAAGGAATAAAACAGAATGAATGGATAATTTCACGGGAATCATTTTTTAAATCTTGTGTCACATTAGGCACAAACTCTTGATTCTTCCACTTCCTTTCCCTTGAAATCACCAAGTTGCAGTCATTCCAAAGAGCTCATAGGAAGCAAGAATTCCCATCATTGTAAAACAGCACAAAACGGACACTCAGCCAACTCCTCCATATTGACACAGAGAGTGGTGAATCTCTGGAACTCTCTGCCACAGAAGGTAGTTGAGGCCAGTTCATTGGCTATATTTAAGAGGGAGTTAGATGTGGCCCTTGTGGCTAAAGGGATCAGGGGGTATGGAGAAAAGGCAGGTACTGGATACGGAGTTGGATGATCAGCCATTCGAAGGGCCGAATGGCCTAAACCTGCACCTATTTTCAGATTCAATTTTTTAAAATCTGAAAATAGGTGCAGGTTTAGGCCATTCGGCCCTTCGAATGGCTGATCATCCAACTCCGTATCCCATACCTGCCTTTTCTCCATACCCCCTGATCCCTTTAGCCACAAGGACCACATCTAATCCACATCTAACTATTTTCTATGTTTCTCTGTAAGACATGCATTTACATTTGTCCCATTGGCCACGTTTGACCTGTATCCTCTAAACCTTTCCTATCCATGTACCTGTTCAAATGCTTTTTAAATATGTTATTGTACTGCCTCTACCACTGCCCCTGGCAGCTCCACGCCCCTCAGCTTCATGTTAAATCTATCCTCTCTCACCTTAAACCTACGTTTACTAGTTCTCGATTTCCCAACCCTGTAAAAAGACTGGGAAAGTAAGCATGCAGGTACAGCAGGCAGTGAAGAAGGCTAATGGCATGTTGGCCTTCATAACAAGAAGAGTTCTCTGCCTCAGGCAGTGGAGGCCAATTCTCTGGATGCTCCCAAGAGAGTTAGATAGAGTTCTTAACGATAGCGGATATGGGGTGAAGGCAGGAACGGGGTACTGATTGTGGATGATCAGCCATGATCACAGTGAATGGCAGTGCTGACTCATAGAGCCAAATGTCCTACTCCTGCACCTATTGTCCATTGGCTGTGCATTCATCCTATCTAATCCCTTATGATTTTATACACCCCTATAAAGATCATCGCTCAGTCCCCTGCGCTCCAAAAACTCCACTCCTAGCCGCACGAAAACCTCTCCTTATAAATCAGGCCCTTGACACCTGGCAACATTCTTGTAAATCTTCTTTATGCTCTTTCCATCTTAATAACATTTTCCTTATAGCAGCGTAATCAAAATTGTACACAAATGATGGCCTCACCAACGTCCTGTACAACTGCAGCATAACATCACAATCACTATACCCAAGCCTATACTCAATGAAACAGAAAAAGGCTGGAAATGTTCAGCAGCTTAGACAATAAGTAGAGAAAGAGTTCATATTTCACGTCAATTATCTTCGATCAGTAGATCACCAGCATTGCATGGGTGCTACCTGACCTGCTGAGTACATACAGCATGTTATGCAGCAAGTGCTGTGAGCATGTGCTAAATTAAAACTATAGGAATGTCATGCCATACTTCTGATTGCAGTGATTTAATTGGAAACACACTTGCACAAGCAACATGTTTTGTGACTTGAATCATAATCACGGGATCAAAACATCTTAGTGCGATACTCAGTGAATGCAGGAGTTTTATTTGTACACACACCGACCAAAGCTACTTCCACTCTCCCATTCCCCATTGCACAGCCCCTGGCCCAAGATCGCAGAAAGCAGTGGCTGCAAGGGTTGAGGATAAATAACAAATCACAGTGCTGGAAGAACTCAGCAGGCCAGGCAGCGTCTGTGGAGGGAGTGGACAGGAGATATTTTGGGTCAGGAACATTCTTCAGAACTGAAACATAATGTCGACTGTCCATTCCCTCCACAGATGCTGCCTGACCCACCGAGTACCTCCAGCACTGTGTTTTGCTCAAGATTCCAGCATTTACAGCTCCTTGCATCTCCTTGAGAATAAACAGATTGGCCAAAATCAAAATAATAACTTGAGGGGGAGAATTTGGTCGTTGCGGGTTTTTATTTGGAAACAGTAAATCCCTTTATTGCTTCAGAAATATAATGGTTAACAGTGTGGATTATAGTTCACATTTATAGCATCTTAAACAAAAGATACTATACAGAACTGAGAAAGTTCATGCTTGAGAGGAGGTGTCTAAGATGTATTTTTCTGTATAAAAGTCTAAAAGAGAAGTATTCATCTGGTATTCACATGGCCCAAATCTAGACTTCAACAAGTCAGATGCTTGAACATGTACAACACCAGCCCTTCAGTTGTATCTGCCTCGCCTCCAGTCTCAAATGGAAACAGTGGCTTCTAGTGTCAATTAAATGAAGGAAACCTATTAACTTGGAGAGAACCAATTTTTTCCCCAAAAATAAACTTTATATTGAACCTCTGGTGTGCAAAGCAGCATTGCCATGTGGCGTCTTGTTGATACTCTTTCCATTTCGAGACTGTGACCCCTGGATCTCGGCACCTAGCCAATGGAAATGTCACCTCTGTACATATTCTGTCAAGCTCCAAAACTAATTCTATATTTCAAGAGGTTACCAACATTCAAATGGGTGAAAGCCCAGTCTGCTTAGCCTCCCCTCAACCCGGTAAAGCTTGGATGGAACAATGTCAGCATTTTGAGTGAGCTCAAACTGACAAGTAGATGATAGAAGACAAGATAGAAGGGAGTTTAGAATGCACTGCATTGCAATTTGTGACAAAACTTCCAGTTATTTTAAAAACTAGCTTTACCAGAGCCTTCAAAACATGCAATTGTGGCAACAAACTGCTGAAAACTCTCGGCAGATCAAGCAACAATGGAAAGAGACAGAGTTAATGTTTCACATTGAAGAACCATTTCCCTCAAAAGATGCTGCCTTGCCTGCTGAGTGTTCCCTCTAGTTTCTGTTTTTATTTCAGATTTTAAGTATCTTCAGGGTATTATTTTCTGTAACTGAGGTAATTGAGACTTGTTGGCTGGCTCATTGACAGAATAGGTGGTATATAGGTGGTCTCGACCCAAAACGTCACCCATTCCTCCTCTCCAGAAATGCTGCCTATCCCGCTGAGTTGCTCCAGCTTTCTGTGTCTATCTTCGGTATATAGACACAGGCAGTTGCCATGGAATCATCTCAAACCTGGTGACTCAGGCATCCTTTACAGCTACAGTTTCAAAAAAAAGTTAGCAAAAAAAAAAAAAAATTCTTGCTGGAAGGAATCAGCTAAACTGAAGGCTACACAATCTGTAATTTCATCGACACCATCACTGGGACTTACAGTATATTTAATAGAATTTAAATTCCATTGCTGCTATGGTGAGATCTTAACATGTCCAAGATCAAGATGTCTGCATACTCGTTCAGGACCACGATTACTGCAATATCCCTTTAAATGTTATAGCCAATGATGTCAATGTCAACTGAAGTTTAGTTTTTAGTTTAGTTTAAAGATACAGCGCGGTAACAAGCCCTTCGGCCACTGAGTCTGCACCGACCAGCACATGAACACTATCCTACACACACACACTGGGGACAATTGACACTTATACCAAACCAATTAACCTACAAACTACTGACGTACTACTGAGATTCAAAAAAAAAAAATGAAAGATGAAAATATCTATACCAGTCATCCCAAAGTGATTCAGAAGGCATTAATCAACAAAAACAAAGCTATTTAAAGGCTGGAATAATTACATGCCTTCTAAATTGCTTTTCAAAAAGTATAACCAACTGGTTCTTGGTTACACTTTCTCTCCACCTACTTCTCAATCAAAATGGCTATGGTGAAGGTCAGAAATATCTCCTGAAACAGATGCACATTTTGATTACTGAAGAGAACCATTAATCCTTCCCGATTTATCAGGGTTATAACGTGACAGCACAACAACATACACTGCGTGAGAATGTTCTGTTATAGCCCGACTGCATTCTAGTAGATCAACTGTCCATAAATTAGAACTGGAACACAGAAGCTGAAAATGCAAGCAACATTCTTGCTTCAGATGCTGATCCATAAGTACAGGAAAAAAATTATTTATGGGTTTAAACAATGAATTTTAGATTGAAAGGTCACTTGCTGAACAATGCACATCTTTCAGCAGTTGTGGCAATGCAGTAATATACCATTAAGCTTCTTAGGAGGGGAAGGGAAAGAAAGGGTGGCGTGTAGTTTGGGAAAAGTCATTTAAATAGCAGCATTTTCCAACACTTTGGAACACAGACTTTTTGTTTACATCTCTAAGCACAGTTCAAGCAAAACATGAAAATCTGAGCAGGCCATTCAACCTGCAGAATGAGGCCATTCCCGACCCCAAATATAGACAATAGGTGCAGGAGTAGGCTATTCAGCCCTTTCAAGCCAGCACTGCCATTCAATGTGATCATGGCTGATCATCCACAATCAGTACCCCGTTCCTGCCTTCTACCCATATCCACTACCCATATCCATATCTTTAAGAGCTCTATCTAACTCTCTCTTGAAAGCATCCAGAGAATTGGCCTCCACTGCCTACTGAGGCAGATAATTCCACAGATTCACAACTCTCTGGGTGAAAAAGATTTTCCTCATCTCCATTATAAATGGGTTACCCCCATTCCTAAACTATTTAAAATGTCCTAAAATGCCCCTGTCTGTCCATTTCTCTCCACAGATGCTACCTGACCCACTGAGTATCTCTAATACTTTCTCTTTTTGGCCTGAGACTGAAGAAGGGTCTCGACCCAAAATGTCACCTTCCTTCTATCCAGAGATGCTGCCTGTCCTGCTGAGTTACTCCAGCATTTTGTGTCTCCCTTCTTTTTTAGGCCATTGAGCTCCTTGAAGATCACTGTTTGATTCAACAGGATTATGGTCAAACATGCACCTCACTAGTTCTACGTCCAGTCTGCCCACTGTTAGAACACTACCAAACAAGACCTGTTCTGCTACTGCTTGGTCCTTTGCTTTGATTCCCCACCTCGGAGGGTTCAGATATAATCACATTAGTGAAAACAGGAACAATCAGAACTAGTTATGAAAATAATTCTGGGATGGGTGCCAATATCCACCCGAACAGAATCATTAACGTCCAGCCTCGGGTTGAGACCCCCTCTTCAGTCAGAAGACCCGAAACGTCGCCTATTCCTTCTCTCTGTAGATGCTGCCTCACCCGCTGAGTTTCTCCAGCATTTTTTGCTACCTTTGTTTATTCCAGCATCTACAGTTCTTTCTTGAACATTAACGTCTTTTTGATGCAGATTCCTATATCTGCAATCTCTCGTGTCTGACATCACCCTGAACCAGATCCCTATCCCAGTTGTGGAATACTCATTAACTAGCACTTTTAGCAAGTGGGACAAAAAGGTCATTTGCCAAGGCTTTCAGATACTAAACACCAACTTTCTACTTCACTTGCATGTCCATTTACCTGATAGCCCCAATACAAATGTTGTTTATGATGAGGTCGCAAAGAGATGCAGATTTGGCATTTCCATATTATTAAATTTAAATGTGGCTGGAAACCTGTACAACAGCAAGACCAGCAAAGAAAGTTCCACTTCAAAGTATGTCAAGTTTTAAACTGGGAGCTATTAAACGGGCAGGCACAAAGGGCTGACAGCAGGCTAACGGTGACCTGGGACAAGAACAGTATTGCTTGCAATGGAAGAGGTGATCAGATAGTATCCATTGATTCGCCTTTCCTCCACAGAAAATTGTCCAATTAATAACTGTAATATTTTTGGCAAACAAATAAGCAAGCTCCAGATCAAAGCATTACAATTCTCTTTCAACATCTCAATTGGATCAACAACTTGCCTTACTGTTTCGAACTTTCAAATTTTATTTGATTCCCACAGTTGCAAAAAAAGTCTAATTGGAAAATGTCACATCTTACTCCGTGAAAGCAAAATTCTTCACGGATGTGTAACAAGACAAATCAAAACACAGAGTCAAAGATTCGGTCCGATGATAAACAACTTTGTCAGAACTAGTTTGAAGCACCATTTCAAAAAGAGATGAGAGAGATGCAGATGTGTGGGAAGAGAATTCCAAGCTGTGATCCTGGACAGTGAAGTGGCACTGAGGACAGGACAGAAGCTCTGATGATGATGCAAGTGTCACGTTATCAGAGTACAAGCTCCTGGAAACTGCCTTGTGGAATATTGGAGGAAGGAGAAACATTATAAAACAGCTAAAGTAGCAATATGAATTTCAGGAGAGTGAATTTCATTTAGTATCACAAATTTTAGGATGGCGATTTGATAATTATGTGAGAGTAAATTTCTATTTCCCAAATGGCCATAATGCGAGAGTTGCCTATAATGATTAGGAACAATGTGTGTAGGAAGGAACTGCAGATGCTGGTTTAAATCGAAGACAACACAAAATGCTGGAGTAACTCAGTGGGACAGGCAGCATCCCTGGAGAGAAAGAATGGGTGACGTTTCGGGTCGAGACCCTTCTTCAGACTGATGTCAGGGGAGTGGGAGGTACATAGATAAAATAGTGTATATACAAGGAAGTGTAAGGTGTGAAAACAAGAGAAAGATAATGGAGATCAAGGAAAATGTAGAATAGATCATTCTGTTCAGAATGTTCATTCTGGGTGTAAGCTGCCCAAGCTGTGTTCCTCCAATTTGTGCTGGGCTTCACTCTGACAAAGGAGGTGGCCCAGGACAGAAAGGTCAGATTGGAGATAGGATAGGATGGAGGGGGAGTTAAAGTGTTTTAATTAGGACCAATGACCCAGTGACCGTCAGGTAAATGGAAGGAGAAAAAGTGATGTGCACACTCAAAATTTTGAACAGAGGATCAGTTAAGCAATTAAAAATACAGATGCCAAATAACCTAATTAATCTGGCTCCAACACTATTTTACAGCAATTGGAATTTAATATTAACACCAGGTCTATAATATCAGGGCTGCCAACATTGGGTGATACTTACGAGCGAGAGACCAAGCCCAAGGGAGCGTAGTGACCGAGGGGGGGGGGGGGGGGGGGGGGGGGGGGGGGGGAGGGTGTGTGGTGCAATTTCCGGTGTTGCTCACTCTGGCAATGAAGGAGGCCCAGGACAGAACGGTCGGATTCGGAAAGGGAGGGGGAGTTGAAGTGCTGAGCCACAGGGAGGTCAGGTTGGTTAATGCGAACCGAGTGGAGGTGTTGGGCGAAACGATCGCCAAGCCCACGCTTGGTCTCACCGATGTAGATCAGCTGACATCTAGAGCAGCGGATGCAATAGATGAGGTTGGAGGTGATGCAGGTGAACCTCTGTCGCACCTGGAACGATTGCTTGGGTCCTTGAATGAAGTCGAGGGGGGAGGTAAAGCGACACGTGTAGCATCTCTTGCGGTTGCAACGGAAAGTGGTCGAGCTTTATTGCCATATACTCAAGCATAGAAACATAGAAAATAGGTGCAGGAATAGGCCATTCAGTCCTTCGAGCCAGCACTGCCATTCAATATGATCATGGCTGTTCACCTAAAATCAGTACCTCTTTCCTGTTTTATCCCCCATATCCCTTGATTTTGCAAGCCCCACGTGCTAAATGTAACTCTCTCTTGAAAACAACCAGTGAATTGGCTTCCACTGCTTTCTGTGGCACAGAATTCAACAGATTCACAACTCTCTGGGTGAAGAAAGTTTGTCCTCATCTCAGTCCTAACTGGCCTAGCCTTTATTCTTAAACTGTGACCCCTGGTTCTGAACTCCCCCAACATCGGGAACATTTTTCCTGCAGTTGGAGTAAGTGAAAATCTAGCAGGCAAGCAGGATGCTTTCTCCAACCACCCCCATTTGAAGATCACTATCTTCCATCGTTTCTACCCAGTACTTGGTACCTAACTCCAGGATGCACCGAGCTGCAGCCTGATCCATGCTGGTCACCAGGGCAAATTCGGCACAGAGACTAACGGCATAACGCTTCCGACGCCTCAGGACTCTTGCACTGAGGCTGCTCCATGGCTGGAGCTGCAGCAAGCGACTCGCCAGCCCCCATGGCAAACACTTCCAGCCCGGCAAACAGTGCCTAGCCCCAGCAAACACCGAGCCAGCCCGGAAACACTCGCCAGCCCCCAGCAAACATTCGGCAGCCCCCGAGACTAACGGCGCAAGCCCTTCAAACACCTCGCCAACCTTGCACTGAGGCTGCTCCATGGCTGGAGCTGCAGCAAGTGACTCGCCAGCCCCGGCAAACACTCGCCACCCCGGCAAACACTCGCCAGCCCCGGCTCCCAGCCCCGGCTCCCCAACACCCGTGGCCCATGAGATTTTGAAATTCTCGTTGATCACAGAATTTCTCACGACAGAGAGTGAGAAATTTATGATCAGCGTTGAGAGCGTGAGAATTTGTCGAAATGCACGAGTCTCACGCTCAATGCGTGAGAGTTGGCAGCCCTGATAATATCATTACAAGTCGTGCGAGTCAGGGCAAAGCATTACTTTGTTCCAATTGTCAAAAAGGCATTACCTTCTTCGCTTCTTTTTTTTTTTACGCTCTTCGCTAATGCAGCCAATGGTCTGGGAAAACCTGCTAGTCCCCACCATGAAAGCCCCAAGAATGTCAGGTTATCACAGTCTTGCTGTAATCGGCTAATGAAATCAACAAAATATTTTCGCATGGCAAGTGATGATCTCGATTGCATTTTAAAAGATATCCGAGTATATTCAATCTCCATTTTCACAAGAGAATTGCTCTACACTTGTGAAAAGAGCAGTGCCACAAATCAGCCCGTTCTTTCCATTAGCAAATACAGGCAAGAGGAGCCAGTTGGAACCACTCTAGTCAGCGTCCTGCAGTTCAGCTTTGCTCACGTTTCCTGTACTAAAGGGACATCAGAACTTTTCCCACATGGAGTTAATAAGTTGTCATAGTTACAGTTCGCACTTGCAGTTGAAGTGTCAGATCGCAGCTGCTTAAATTTGCACTATAACTGCTTTCAAGAAAAATTCTCACATGGGCTAAAATCTCTTGCACGTGAAATACAGAACTGCCCAATTGTGGGATTTTAAAACACAAAGCAGTCTATGTTGTTTCATGTATTGTTTGCTTTCCGTTTGAAACTTTTCCTTCCAAAATAAGAATATTTATTCACTTCCTTTTTAATGATATTTTGGATTTTGCTTCAACGTGGTTCCTGAAAGGGGACACCACTACCAAACCTCTTCCTCCTTTAGCTGATCACAAACACGCAAGCACAAATAGAAGCAGGAGTAGGCCATTTGAACCTGTACCACCATACAAAAATCATAGCTGATCTGTAAACACTTTCCTATACATCTCCCTTAATCCACAATGGAACAGAAATCTATCTCCATCCTAAACATACGCAGCTATAGAGCCGTCACAATCCTCTTGGGTTGAAGATTCATCACACACTGGGAGAAATTGCTTCTCATCCCTATCCTGAATGGCCAACTCCTTATTCAATCTATGACCCTGCAATCTAGACACCCCACCAAGTGGAAATTTATCCACCTGCTCACCAACAACTCATTTAACTTACTTAATGTTTTAGAAAAATATTTCAGAAAAATACAGTCCATTGCATTTCATTTTACCCTTTGATATTCTTATCAAAGCACCCATCAGTTTATTGGTGATATACAATGAACCTCTGAGGATCTCCATGGCTCCAACATGTTCCAGTCTACAATTTACACTCAATTCACAAATGTTTCCTATTGATTGGGAAATCTTCCATCTACATGCTCATGCATCTTTTTATAGATTGGGTATCATCCCTCTCGGTCTCTCATCTCCTCAAGTCCGACAAATCCACGTTCCAATACACATGCCTGTTCCAAACACTCCAAGCATGTGGAATTCTCTGCCTCAAAGGGCATGGAGGCCGGTTCTCTGGATACTTTCAAGAGAGAGCTAGATAGGGCTCTTAAAGATAATGGAGTCAGGGGATGTGGGGAGAAGGCAGGAACGGGGTACTGATTGGGGATGATCAGCCATGATCACATTGAATGGCGGTGCTGGCTCGAATGGCCTACTCCTGCACCTATTGTCTATTCGAGCATCTTGCACAATTCTCTCTTCACCCTACCATTGCCAGCCACAACAACAGTTCAGGAATGGCACTCAAATTCCCTTCTCAAAGCATTCCATCCAACTCTTTATTTCCACCTTCAAAATATTGCTCAGTATCCACTTGTTGCCTCTGTGGTGGACTTTGAGCATTGTGTTCTAACTGATATTTATATCGTGCCCAACATCTTCAAATAGTGCCATGAGGTAACTGTCCTTGGTTGAACGTTATGAGTTCAAAGAAATAATAATCTGATCATATGATCTTTCTGGAATTGAACTCAAACCCAAAACCTGCGGCTATACTGACCTCACCACCACTACCCCACAATTGAGACTATGTCAACAGTTTGCTTTGTATTATGTTAACTAGGTTTCTGTTCTTCAATATAAAGTGAGAAAAAACGCTGGAAATACTCAGCATGTCAGGCAGCATCAGTGGAGAAAGAGAATGGATCGATTGGGCTTATATTCACTGGAGTTTAGAAGGATGAGAGGATATCTTATATAAAATGTAACATTCTTAAGGGATCGGAAGGGCAGATGCGGGATAAAATGTTCCCCGTGTTTTTGATGATGGTCCAGAACCAGGGGTCATGGTTTAAGAATAAGCGCTAGGCCAGTTAGGACTGAGATGAGGAAAAACTTTTTCACTCATAGTTGTGAATCTGTGGAATTCTCTGCACAGGAGGCCAATTCACTGGATGTATTCAAGAATTAGATACAACTCTTAGGACTAACAGAATCAAGGGATATGGGGAGAAAGCAGGAACGAGGTACTGATTTTGGATGATCAGCCATGATCATATTGAATGGCGGTGCTGGCTCGAAGGACTGAATGGCCTACTCCTGCACCTATTGTCTATGTTTCTAAACAAATATAACATTTCAGGTCAAAGATCGTCCATCACAACCGGCAAAGTGAGTTTATAAACATACTTAAATTGCAGAGCGGGAGGGAATCAGTAAAAAAAAGCCAATGCCAATGACAGTGAAGATTAGCTGACAATTTCTTTGTGTGCCATTTAAGAGGCAGAGCTTAGCTAAAGGCATTTATATTATTCTCCCCAACCCTGATAAAGCACAAAAGCAAATGTGAGAACAGCATTCAGCCACATGGGCATGTTGCAGCCCGCAGCACTCCATACTGAATTTCAGATAATCAGCTTTTCTTCTTTGTGCTAGTGGTGGCTAGATTTGGTGGCACAGTGGCGCAGCTGGTAGAGCCACAGCCTCACAGTGGCAGAAACCCGGGTTCAATCCTGACTATGGGTGCTGTCTGTGCGGAATTTGTACGTTGTCCCTGTGACTGTGTGGGTTTCCTCCCTCCCAGATCCCAAAGACGTGTGGGTTTGTCGGTAAATTGGTCTTTGTAAATTGTCCCTAGTGTGCAGGGTATGGATGAGAAAGTGGGATTGATGGCCAGCGTGGATAACAGTGAGGCAAAGTGCCTGCTTCCATTGATGGTCAGCGTGGATACGGTGAGGCAAAGTGCCTGCTTCCATGCTGTATATCTAAACTAAACTATTGATGCCAGATCATCCACCAGGAATATTTCTGTGTTTCTCTCCCCACGGACCTGCTGGCAAGCATTCCCTTTCATTTCAGAATTGCAACTGCAGTGTTCTACACGCTTCACCCCAGCCCAACAACTGCAGTGTTCTACACGCTTCACCCCAACCCAACAACTGCAGTGTTCTACACGCTTCACCCCAGCCCAACAACTGCAGTGTTCTACACGCTTCACCCCAGCCCAACAACTGCGGTGTTCTACACGCTTCACCCCAGCCCAACAACTGCGGTGTTCTACACGCTTCACCCCAGCCCAACAACTCCAGTGTTCAACTGCAGTGTTCTACACGCTTCACCCCAGCCCAACAACTGCAGTGTTCTACACGCTTCACCCCAGCCCAACAACTGCAGTGTTCTACACGCTTCACCCCAGCCCAACAACTGCAGTGTTCTACACGCTTCACCCCAGCCCAACAACTGCAGTGTTCTACACGCTTCACCCCAGCCCAACAACTGCAGTGTTCTACACGCTTCACCCCAGCCCAACAACTGCAGTGTTCTACACGCTTCACCCCAGCCCAACAACTGCAGTGTTCTACACGCTTCACCCCAGCCCAACACACTGCAGTGTTCTACACGCTTCACCCCAGCCCAACAACTGCAGTGTTCTACACGCTTCACCCCAGCCCAACAACTGCAGTGTTCTACACGCTTCACCCCAGCCCCACAACTGCAGAGTTCTACACGCTTCACCCCAGCCCAACAACTGCAGTGTCTACACGCTTCACCCCAGCCCACCACTGCAGTGATCTACACGCTTCACCCCAGCCCAACAACTGCAGTGTTCTACACGCTTCACCCCAGCCCAACAACTGCAGTGTTCTACACGCTTCACCCCAGCCCAACAACTGCAGTGTTCTACACGCTTCACCCCAGCCCAACAACTGCAGTGTTCTACACGCTTCACCCCAGCCCAACAACTGCAGTGTTCTACACGCTTCACCCCAACCCAACAACTGCGGTGTTCTACACGCTTCACCCCAGCCCAACAACTGCAGTGTTCTACACGCTTCACCCCAGCCCAACAACTGCAGTGTTCTACACGCTTCACCCCAGCCCAACAACTGCAGTGTTCTACACGCTTCACCCCAGCCCAACAACTGCAGTGTTCAACACGCTTCACCCCAACCCAACAACCGCCCAACAACTGCAGTGTTCTACACGCTTCACCCCAGCCCAACAACTGCAGTGTTCTACACGCTTCACCCCAGCCCAACAACTGCAGTGTTCTACACGCTTCACCCCAGCCCAACAACTGCAGTGTTCTACACGCTTCACCCCAGCCCAACAACTGCAGTGTTCAACACGCTTCACCCCAGCCCAACAACTGCAGTGTTCTACACGCTTCACCCCAGCCCAACAACTGCAGTGTTCTACACGCTTCACCCCAGCCCAACAACTGCAGTGTTCTACACGCTTCACCCCAGCCCAACAACTGCAGTGTTCTACACGCTTCACCCCAGCCCAACAACTGCAGTGTTCTACACGCTTCACCCCAGCCCAACAACTGCAGTGTTCTACACGCTTCACCCCAGCCCAACAACTGCGGTGTTCTACACGCTTCACCCCAGCCCAACTCTCAGCTGTCCCTTTTTGTTTTTCCTCACACTTCAGTTGTGATTAATTAGCATTCAATCTGTCCTCGTGTAATCAAAATAACTGTGTCAATGAGACAACGTTGGTTTCTTTCCTCCTTTCTCCATGCCTCTCCTCCTTTTAAAAATTCCATCTTCTAACCTTCCCACCTCTGAATCAATAATGACTGAAAAATATCAATTGATCAATCGGTATACATTGGATAGTTCAGGTTTGGAGCGATATGGACCAAACGCAGGCAGGTGGGACTAGTGTGGCTGGGACATGTTGGCCAGTGTGGGCAAGTTGGGCCATAGGGCCTGTTTCCACACTGTATCACTCTGCGACTCTTATCTTCAGAAATGCGTGCCAAATCACAACAGTCCATAAACAGAAGTCCAAAAGCGGTTGTGGGTTAACAGGACGGTTGGGAGTGGAAAAAACCCACAGGGCATGTCCCAACGACTGCATTACTGGAGGCACAGGTGTTGCTACCACTTGGGAACAGGTGTAAGCTTTACTAGGGCACTTCCCATAACCAAACACATTGTGTGCAGCCATCACCTACATCAAAACAGCAGCACAAATGCCAGAAACACTCTAGGTCAGCCAGCACCTATGGAAAGGAATAGATTGGACCCTCCTTCTAAACCAGATCCACGGGTTACAAGCAGATTTTAATGGTTCCTCAGGGATCATGGCATATCAAGGAGTGTGCTCCCTTGAACAGAGAGGGAAAGTTTGTCAGGAATAACTATTTCTCCAAACTGTACCACTGAGAAGAAAATGGGAGAGAACTGTATTCGTCTCTTGTGGAAACAAGGAACTGCAGATGCCGGTTAATGCATAAAAGGAAACAAAGTGCTGTAGTAACTCAACGGGTAAGGCAACATTTCAGAACATGGACAGGTGGTTTCAGGTCCAAACCCTTCGTCAAACCCGAAAAGTCCCCCCCCCCCCCCCCCCCCCCCCCTTGTGTTCACCAGAGATACTGCCTGACCTGCTGAGTTACTCCAGGACATGTTATTTTGAATTTGTCTCTTTGTCAAGTTGTGAATAATCAAATGGATACCTTTATGTCCTTTGGAGTATTCATGCCTGTCAAATTTTATCCAGCACCATCAATTGAATCAGTACTCAACAGTACGATCCGTTAATCCACTTTGATATCGTCAAAGGAAGCCTCACAGAAAATAGTGTTACAATTTGATGTACTGTACTGAAATTGATGGCAACTTTTCTCCCACAAGAAAAATAAATAATAATAACATGCTTCTCTGGTGGCTGCCATGTGTTTTTGGTGCAGATATGCCACAATACTAGTTTAGTGTAGTTTAGAGACACAGCATGGAAACAGGCCCTTCGGCCCACCGAGACCACACTGACCTGCGATCCTTGCACGTTAATACTATCCTACACACACTAGGGACAATTTACACTTGTACCAAGCCAATTAACCTACAAACCTATAAGTCTTCACCTTCAAAACCTTCCACCTTCAACCGAATATCTCGGAGAAAACGTATTCGGTCACGGGGAGAACGTACAAACTCCGTACAGACAGCACCCGTAGTCGGGATTGAAACCGGGTCTCCGGCGCTGCAAGCGCTGTAAGGCAGCAACTCTACCGCTGAGCACCGTGCCGACCCGCTGCGCCCCTGTACTATTTAAGATTGTAACAGTGAGAATGATTCTCAGTGCACTTACTCTGGTCTGCATAATTTTTTGCCTTGAGTTCAAGTTGCCGTGTCTGTGACTCCAACACCTCGACACGAATCTGGAGGTCCTTCTTCTCCTGTTCTTGAGAGTCCTCAAACTCTATGAATTTCTAGACCATAAGAGAAAAGACATGTTGTAAGGATTTTGATTGTCGTTAGAACAACTTCAATAACATCAGACAACTTTGGGGATTTAAAAAAAAGCTCTGAAACAAACTTAAAATTTCACAATAATTCAAGCACAGGTATTGTGCCTTAACTATTTGAGAGTTAAAAATGTATATGCGTGATTCCGAAGACAAAAAAGGCAGCATCATTGGCCAGTTGTCATTGAGAAAGTCACATTCACAGCTGCTCAACTGTTTAATAACTGGAAATATTATATCAGACAATAATTTTAACATAGGCAATCGTCAATAGGCACAGGCAAATCCTGAGAAAAGACTGATTTCAGACTTAATTTGTATTCAACTATTTGAAAGTTTCTGGAAAAGTTAATTTACTTTCACTTGAAAAAGTCATTGCAGTTGGCCGACACTTTGCAAGGATACAGACCGTTAGAAGATACTCCAAGAAAGGGTAGCAGGTGAAGGATGGGGTTGGGTGAGAGGGGGGAGATGACAATAAGGGTAAAGTGGTGGTTAGTTTGCAGGTAGATAGCATTCTTAGCCAGCAAAAGCAAGTGCTGCCAACATGATGCATTTGAGGGAGACCTGAAGCTAACTTGAACAATATATTGGTCCATGCTGAGACCAACATAGCAAATAGGTAAAGAGATACAAGCAATTGCACATTCTGGAATATTGAGTAAAACAGAGTACTGGAGTAACTCAGTGGCACAGGCAGCATCTCTGGAGGACATGGATAGGCGATATTGTGGGTCGCGACCCTTCATATCTTGTTTGCAGAGTAATAACAAAAACAGCAGGAGCAGGGTATTCTATCCTTCCCGTCTGCTCTAGCATTCAACATAATTATTGCTCATCATCCCCTTCACATCCCATTCCCAACATCTCCAATATCATTCAGTATTAAAAAATGTATTTGCCTCCTTCTTGAATATATTTAATGACTTGCTCTCCATTACCTTTTGTTATAGAGAATGGCACTGGTTTACCATTTTGAGTGAAGAAATTCCCCCTTACCTCCAGTCCAATGACATACCCACTTACTATAGCAAGTCTGCCCTGTTGAATTTCACAGGTTTCTCTTTAATCCCCCTCATTCTTCTAAACCAGTGAATATTGGTCTAACCAGCTCAACCACTTCCTCATTAATTAGTTCTGCCATTCCAGGGGCAGTCTGATAAACTTTAGTTGCACTCCCTCAATGCTAAAAACATCCTTCCTCAATGCAAGATGTCCAATATAACACACAAACTTCCAGATGTGACCTCCCCATGGCCCTGTACTGCTGCAGCAAGATAGCCTTGCTCCTGCACTCAAATCCTTTTACAATTCTAGGCAAGATGGATGGTGTTTTTGGAGGGCGAGATAATTAATCAGACAATTTACACAAACACAAAGTAGGAGAGCAGTTATTGAAATGTATGCAACAGGGCGATTTCATTAGTTTAAAGATGATCATTCATATTATCAAGACAAATTTGAAGAACTGATTAGAACTCTAGGAGGGGACATGGTCTAAAGTTTAGAATCAAGCATTTCAGGAGTTAAATCTGCATGCCAAGGGTGGGAGAGATTTGAAACTCTTACACAAATGACAATTGAGGCCGAGTCAATTGTTCATTTTCGATCAATGATTACTAGACTTTTGATAACACAAGAGATTATGGAGGATGGACAAAAGCAAGTATACAAGTTAAGTCACAGATAAATGTAAACTCACTGATTGGTGAAACATGCTCGAAGGCTGGATAAATCTAATAGTCCTAAATGTGTCCACTGCAACAGCTGAATCAATTATTCAGAGATAGGATTCAAGAACTGAATGCATTGTTTCTTGCCACCAGCGTGAACAATATTGGCTCGATCTATCAACGGTTTCATCAGCAATGACCCAAGAAGCACTTTTCAGGAACCACAGAAAGCTGTAATGCTCCTTCACAGAAAAAACATTTGCTTCATTGTGCTCCTCAGGGAACAATGCATTCAGAATTAAGACAAGAGACCAATCCGAGCTACATTATTAAATGATTGACTACAGAGGCCTACAGCACAGCAAACAAATGACATGCAAGCCCTTTCAGTTGTCTTCCAGCATAAGAGCAAGCCCTTCGGCCCCCAATGTTCGTGCTGAACATAATATCAAGACCATCACTCATCTTCCTGCACATAGCCCATACCTCTCCAAGGACTTTGGCTATATTGTCTGCTTTGCCGAGGCAGCGTGAAGTATAGATGGAGTCAATGGTGGAGCGTCTAGTCTGTATAAACAGCTTCTGGGCAGAAACAGCTGCAAGAATACAGCAACATAGAGTGATAAGCACAGGAACAGGCCCCTCGGCCCTGCACTGGACATTATGCCTCACTGAACTGATCTCATCTGCCTGCAGGTGATCCATTTCCCTGCACTTCCATGTGCCTATCTAAAAGCCTCTTAAACGCTACTATTGTATCGGCCTCCACCAAAGATCTTATAGCGAAGCTATAAGATCTTTGGCCTCCACCACCATCCCGTGTGAAAAAAACTTGCCCTGCCCACCTGCACTAAACTTCCCCCTGTCACATCATAGCTATGCTCTCTGGTGTTGGGCATTTCAACCCTGGGAAAAAGGTCCAACTGCTAACCTTTCTATCCCACTCATAATTTTATATCCTTCTATCAAGTCTCCCCTCAACCTCTGACATTCCAGAGAAAACAATCCAAGTCTGTCCAACCTCTCCCTGTAGCTGAAACCCTCTAATCCAGGCAGCATTCCAGTTAACCTCCTCTGCACCCTCTCCAAACTTTCTACATCTTCTCTAAAGAAAGATGTCAGGTACAGCACAGAAAAGGGCCATTCAACCTACCACATCCATGCCAACCATTGCCCTCCTACACAATCCATTTGGTCCCCATCCTTCTGTATTAAATAGCCAAAGTCAGCATGGGTTTGCAAAGGTGAGGTCTTGCTTGACAAATTTGCTGGAATTCTTTGAAGATGTAAATAGCAGGACAGACAAAAGGAGAGTCAGTAGATGTTGTACACCTAGATTTTCAGAAAGCTGACAAGGTGCCACACATAAGGCTGCTAAGGAAGATGAGAGCCCACGGTATCAAAAGGCAGATACTACCATGGATAGCAGGTTGGCTGGATGGCAGAAGGCAAAATGTGGCAATAAAGGGGGCTTCATCTTGTTTGGCTGCCAGCGACTAGCGGAGTTCCACAGAGCTCAGTTCGAGGGCAGCTGCTCTTCACGTTGCATAGAAATGATTTGGATGAGGGGATTGAAGGCTTTGTGGCAAAGTTTGTGGATGATACGAAAATAGGTGAAGATGCAGGTAGTGTAGAGAAAGCAGGGACTCTGCAGAAAGATTTGGACAGGTTGGGAGAGTGGGCAGAGAAGTGGCAGATGGAATACAGTGCAGCAAAGTGTGGAGTTGTGCATTTTGGTGGCAGGAATAAAGGTGTCGATTATTTTCTAAAGGGGGAGAGAATACAGAAATTGGCGGTGCAAAGGGACTGTGCAAGATTCCCAAAAAGTTCATCTGCAAGTCAATCAGTAGTAAAGAAAGCAAACACCATGCTAGTATCTATTTCCAGAAGCTAGCATTTATTTCAGGAGGCCTTGTATACAAAAACAGGGATGTAATGCTAAGGCTCTATAAGGCTCTGGTCAGGCCGCATTTGGAATATTGTGAGCAATTTTGGGCACCATATTTGAGGAAGGATGTGCTGGCTCTGGAGAGGGTCCAGAGGAGTTTTAAAAGTATGACCCCAGGAATCAGTCAGTTAACATATGATGAGCATTTGACGGCACTGTGCCTGTATTAGCTGGAGTTTAGAAGAATGAGGATGGGATCTCATTGTAACATACAGAATAGTGAAAGGCCTGGATAGAGTGGATGTGGAGAGGATGTCTCCACTAGTGGGAGAGTTTCTGGACTAGAGGTCTCTCAGAATTAAAGAACGTTCTTTTAGGAAGGAGATGAGGAGGAATTTCTTTAATCAGAGGGTAGTGAATCTGTGGAATTCTTTGCCACAGAAGGCTGTGGAAACCAAGTCAGTGTATATATTTATGGCAGAGATAGATAGATTCTTGATTAGTACGGGTGTCAGAGGTTATGGGGAGAAGGCAGGAGAATGGGGTTAGGAGAGATAGATCAGCCATGACTGAATGGCATAGACATGATGGTCCGAATGGCCTAATTCTAGTCCCATTTATGACTTGCTTGTTTATGTGCCTGTCGAAATGTCTCTTATATGTAGTGATTGTATTGGACTCCCTCACCTCCTTTGGCAGGACATCAAACAAAGATACCAGCACTGACTCTGCAGTAAACCATTGGTCACAGACATCCAATCAGGAAAGCATCCTTACACTAGTGCCCTCTGCCTCCTATCACCAAGTCAATTAGCCAGCTCACCTTGGGTCCATTGTGTCACTGTCAATAAAACACGTTTGATAGGGAGGCCAAAGATCTTTTGTTGCTACCTGTACACTGGAATTCAGCGAGTTCATGCTTTAAGGATGTGATAGCAACAGTACAGGGCAGTGCCTGAGAGCATACAAATTGGTAAATCTGTTGCAGATCTATGCTGAATGAAGGCTTGGAAACTAAACTAAAAACTAAATCACCAAGAATGTCGGCATCAGCGTTTTCACTTGCATCAACGCTCCACCAAATCATCTTCAATCATAAATTAACTTAAAAATTATTGTACTTTCATATCCTCCCATTGTTCCACCCGCCTTTAATGCATGCTTTTGCCTTCAAGTCCATTCATGCACTTCAATCTCTGACTGCTTTCTCCTTTCCTCTGCATGCAGTCCCTTAGGCAACTGCTTTCTAGAACTCATTTTCACAGCATTTCTGCTTGGTTACCTTCCTCTGGTCTTCCACGCCTCAAGACCAATCCTATTCTTCCTGTGTGTAAAATGGAACTGCAAATGCTGGTTGAAACCGAGGATAGACACAAAAAGCTGGAGTAACTCAGAGGGACAGGCAGCATCTCTGGAGAGAAGGAATGGGTGACCCTTCTTCCTATCCCTTCATGCTCAGGATCCACAACCCATTGTAGAATTATAGCATCTATTGTTGCATGAAGTGCAAGGAGTTATTTAAAAGATGAGGCATGAGATTAGGAAATGCATTATGGTACTGGAAAAACAACCGGCTTCAGATGTATCATTATTTCCCCATTGCCCTGGACTTCAATTTCAGTTTTGCACTATTCTCTAGCTTTCCCCCTTCCCCCTCCTAATATCGTGGTTGATCATACACAAAGGAGTCCATATAACTTAGATAGTGAAGACAACAAAATAAAGTGCCATGTAAATGTCAAGACAGAATTTGTGGAAGTCATTGTGTGCATCTGATGCTACAATGTTACAGATAAACATTCAAGCTCAAAATAGCAAACATATTTTTGCATTGGAACATACAGCAAAGGATATTGCAGTATAATGTGGAGAAATGTGAGGTTATCCACTTTGGTGGCAAAAACAGGAAAGTAGACTATTATCTGAATGGTGGCCGATTAGGAAAAGGGGAGATGCAACGAGACCTGGGTGTCATGGTACATCAGTCATTGAAAGTAGGCATGCAGGTGCAGCATTCATAGAATTTGAGTATAGGAGCAGGGAGGTTCTACTGCAGTTGTACAGGGTCTTGGTGAGACCACACCTGGAGTATTGCGTACAGTTTTGGTCTCCTAATCTGATGAAGGACATTATTGCCGTAGAGGGAGTACAGAGAAGGTTCACCAGACTGATTCCTGGGATGTCAGGACTGTCTTATGAAGAAAGACTGGATAGACTTGGTTTATACTCTCTAGAATTTAGGAGATTGAGAGGGGATCTTATAGAACCTTACAACATTCTAAGAAGGTAGAGTATAGAGGGAGTTAGATGTGGCAGTGGCTAAAGGGATCAGGGGGTATGGAGGGAAGGCAGGTACAGGATACAGTTGTACATGGTCTTTGAATGAGGTGCAGGCAACCTGAATGGCCTACTCCTGTATAGTTTCGTACAGTATAAAAATGGTATCACTAAGAAAGTCCTGTGCACAAAAGGACTCTTTGACACAAGTTTAAGAATAAGGATGGAAAAATCGGAAGGCAGACAAAAAAAGCTGGAGAAACTCAGCGGGTGGGGCAGCATCTATGGAGAGAAGGAATAGGTGACGTTTGAAGAAACTCAGCGGGTAAGGCAACCGGGTCTAGACCCGAAACATCACCTATTCCTTCGCTCCATAGATGCTGCCTCACCCGCTGAGTCATTTGCACCCTCCAGCATGTTTGTCCACCTTCGATCACAAGGTGCACTCATTTTTCTTGCAATCAGGACAAAGTAAAATGCATCTAAATAAAGTCTCCGGTCAAAAGTCCTATGATCATTCTGTAAGTTTTACTTCTAGCAATTTGGAACTTATGATCTTTTTAGTTAACAAAACCACCTCAGATTGCAAATAGGCATCATGTGATGTAGTGGGTGGTAGTTATTCATACAGCATATCTTCACTCATCGCTTGAACTATGTTAGAACAGCTGACTTTATCAATATTTCAACATTTTGTAACAAATGATACAAAAATGAATACACTTCACCTCTCTACAAGAAACAACATTCCTATAAAAAGAGATTCATTTCTGATAAACGCAAATAGCTGATTATCAAATCACTTGTAAATAAAATACATTCTCCTATTGTGATTAATCAAATATCAACATATATTTGGGTTAACTGGGTACAAGCTTATTAAAATATGGTGTACTGAACCAATCTAGTGACAAAGTGAAAGGAAATAATTTAATTCCAATCATCCATGGCCTTATATATGCTCCATATGGAACAGTTTGCAGTTGCCAATTTCTAAACAGGGAGGCTTGGATCAAAGCCGAGAATTTATATTTGAATTAATTGATTTTTCTTTCTCTTTTTAATTTTGTTACTTACTGAATTCATTACTGTTGACTTTAAAAGCCACTATGAGCAGAATGTTATATCAAAACAGCACCTCATTTGAATTGAAAATCAAAACATTAATAGCCCTGTCCCACGGTGCGACTTCATTCCAAGAGCTCTCCCGAGTTTAAAAAAAATCAAACGCGTGGTAAGCACGGAGAATGAACGCAGCGGGTACGTCGGAGCGTTGGGACGTCTCTTAGTGGCTCGTAACGCTAACGGCAGGTACTCGGGAAGACTCGCTAATGTCAGGTAAGCACGGGAAGACTCGTGAAGATTTTTCAACATGATGAAAAATGTCCACGAGAGCCCCCAGTACCGACGAGTGGCCATTACCATAAATCTCCGAGTTCGAATCAGGGCAAACTCAGGGAGAGACTCTTGGAATGAACTCGTACCGTGGGACAGGGGTTTAAGGCTCTAATCAACAATCCTCTACTTGAAACAGAATCTCTATTTCTCTTTCCAGTTACTAGCTTTCTTGCTGTGTGTTACCAACAGTTTACAATCTTACTTGAAAAGTCTCCCCCCACCCACCAACCCCAAGTAAAGTTGCTTTTGTCCAGTTTATTAATTAGCGTGAAAATTAATGAGGTTTATTTACAGACCTCAAGCTGAAGCATATAGCTGCAATGATTACCTAACTTTTGCCTTTCATCTGGGGTCCATTTTGATTTAATTCAATAATATGTTCAGAATGGTACACAAAAATGCTGGAGAAACTTAATAGGTGCAGCAGCATCTATGGAACGAAGGAAATAGGCAACGTTTCAGGCCGAAACCCTTTTTCAGATATTCAGACTATCTGGAGAATCAAGTGCAGCACACTGCTACCTTGCCCTTTTACCTAGTGCTACTTTCTGTGTTGCTCTTTCACACACCCAGCTCTCATGTAGATTTACTTCAACAAATCTCACTCAAAGATGTAGAAATTAATTTTACAACTACATTTGCTGTACAATTCTGTTTCTATACTTGAAATACTGAGAAAAAGGGTAGAATTGAAAAACCTATTCTGAATGAAAGTAGACACAAAATTATTCAGTAATTCAGCGGGACAGGCAGCATCTCTGGAGAGAAGGAACGGGTGACGTTTCGGGTGGAGACCCTTCTTCAGATTGAATGGAAGTGCTACACCTTGTAAGCAGGTGGTTCAATGACATTAAGCGGCATGTTACTCCAACTGACTTACAATATTAATCCTGGAGACTTAGGTTTCATGTTAAACCAACACAATTTTAATTCACTGCATTAATATTCATAGAATGCAAGGTCCAGTCCAATTTCAGGAAATCGTTGAATATACAGAATGTTAGACACTACAGTAAATACTTTTTATCTGTTATTTTATATCCAGTATGCACTGACAGCCAACATTTCAACAGGAACAGCTTAAATGGCAAATCACCAAGCAAGTGGTTGGGGCAACTCTTATCTAAATACACATTAACTGGCAGATGTGGATAACAAATTTTACTGTACTTATCTACTGCCAAAATTAAAAATTACTGTTGCTGGGAATGCAGCGTGAAGAGAGAATGCAGTAAATACTCAGCAAACAGATGCATCTGTGGAAACTGAAACAGAGGCAATGATCTTCTGCATCTGAGATTTCTTGGTAATCATATTTTGAATATACAAATCAAGAGTTTGAAGGCATTAAACACCCTATGGTAATTACTTGGAAGGGAAAGTGTAGAACGGATAACCCAGGTGAATGCAAGTCGTTTATCAATAGCTTCATTTTGGTTGTAATTTGACCAATGACTGCCTTAACATTTTCATCCATTCAATATTTCAACTCTCCGTCATTGACATTCACTTTAAGACAGCACAAAAGAAAATTCTCATAAAAATGTAAATAAAGATAATTTTGTATATGATGACTTCAAAAACCTAAGAGATTGATTGAAAGCAGTGGCAATCAAACAAGCAAATGTATTTTTCCAGAAGAGTTCTGTTGCAGTTGAATTTTGATTGCCAGTTGTGACCTGGTTATTAGTTCAAAATGGTTGAACACCTATCTATTTGACAATAGAGTTTCGATCTTTTAAAAAAAGGTTTTGCTCAATTGTTTTCTTCTCAAACATGTTTACTTTTTAAGTCACCAGATTTTGACTTGGGTAATTGAACAACGAGTGAAATCGGATACCAAGGTCCTCCTGAGCTGGTTTATGTTAAAGTAACAGAGGCAACACCCTACTTCACAGTGGAAAGGTGAATGGGGAGGCACAGAATTGTAAAGGCCAATGATTATCTGATTAATAAATATTGCTGTAATATGATGGGGAACATTTCCAGATTCAAAAGTAATAGAAAACATACCTTGAAAAGTTCTGTATAGACACAATAGAGTTGTACGTTTTATACTTTTACATAAAGCTGATTTGATCCTTTCAAACATTTACAGTGTTAAATTGAAAGAAATTCAAACTAAAGCCACAGTTAGACAGGAAGATGGATAGGACAGTGTTAAAGAGGGAACTGCAGATGCTGGAGAATCGAAGGTTACACAGAAAAGCTGGAGAAACTCAGCGGGTGCAGCAGCATCTATGGAGCGAAGGAAATAGGCAACGTTTCGGGCCGAAACCCTTCTTCAGACTGGGTTAGGATAGGACAGGTGGATAGGACAGGTTTGGTGGGACATGGACACTGGTCAGACCAGTGTAGCTGGGACATGTTGGCCAAAGGGCCTGTTTCCACACTATCACTCGATGACTCTAACTCGGCAGATCAGGCATCATGTGTGGGAAAGAACTGCAGATGTTGGTTTAAACAGGCATCTGTGGAGGGAAATGACAAATTGACATTTTGGATTGGGATCCTTCACCTGAACTTTACAATGTCTTCCACCAGCTCGTTTTTGTTCCAGATTACAGCTTCTGCAGTCTCTTGCGTCTCTAGACAGTCAAGAGTCTGTTTCCCCCAGGGGAGAAATATCATATATCTCAAGGCAAAGGTCAGGTAACTGACATGGGGGAAAGTATAAAAATGAAATGAGCGAGGCAAGTTTCTTTTGTATGCACAGTAGGTAGCTGGAATGTGCTGCCTGGGAGGCAATAGAATTGATATGATAGCTACGTTTAACAAGCATATATACAGACGTGGATGGGCAGAGAATAAAGGCAGATGAGATTAGTTAGACAAGCATCATAATTGGCACAGACATGGTGGGTGAAGGGCCTGTTCGATGTTCTTCCCTCACAAGTGGACCTGATCTGACATCCTGACTAGTAGCATTGATAATATTGAATAAATTACACTCATATAGGTGGTATCACAGGCTGTGAAGGTGGTTATCAAGAATTGCTGCAGGATGTCAATCAGCTGGGTAAATGGACTGAGGAATGACAAATGGTGCTTAATTCAGATAAGCGCAAGCTGTTGCATTTGGAAAAGAATTCTAAAGCTAGCTGTGAGAGGAGAGATTCAAGAGGGATTTGGATCAAGTTTTTACACAGAGGTTGCCCATTTCTGTTAAGAGATGCCCGAAGAAGCTATAGAGCGGATACCATTATGACTTTCAAAAAGATGGTTGGACAAAAATGTTAGGAAGTGATTAAGAGGCATATGGGCAAGGGCAGATTAAGTAACAAGGGCAGAGTCCCCCTAGTCTTCACATTCCATCCTACCAACCGTCACGTACAACAAATAATACTCCGCCATTTTCGCCACCTCCAACGTGACCCACCACTTGCCCCATCTTCCCATCTCCTCCCCTGTCCACTTTCCGCAGAGACCGCTCCTTCCGTAACTCCCTGGTCCATTCAACCCTTCCCACCCAAACCACCTCCTCTCTGGGCACCTTCCCTTGCAACCGCAAGAAATGCTACCCATGTCGCTTTACCCCCCCACTTGACTCCATTCAAGGACCCAAGCAGTCTTTCCAGGTGCAACAGAGGTTCACCTGCACCTCCTCCAACCTCATCTATTGCATCCGCTGCTTGAGGTGTGAGCTGCTCTACATCGGTGAGATCAAGCGTAGGCTTGGCAATCACTTCGCCGAACACCTCCGCTCGGTCCAGAATAACCAACCTGATCTCCCGGTAGCTCAGCACTTCAACTCCCCTTCCCATTCCGTATCCAACCTTTCTGTCCTGGGCCTCCTCCATGGTCAGAGTGAGGACCACCGAAAATTGGAGGAGCAGCTTTCTCATATTTCGCTTGGGCGGTTTGTACCCCAGCGGTATGAACATTGACTTCTCTAATTTCAGGTAGTCCTTACCGTCTCCTCCCCTTCTCAGCTCTCCCTCCAGCCCTCTGGCTCCTCCTCTCCCAATCTTCTTCCCATCTCCCCCCAACCCCCCTCCCTCTCCCCACCCCACCCTCACATCAGTCTGAAGAAGGGTTTCGGCCCAAAACATTGAGTTTCTCAAGCATTTTTGTCTATCTTAGTTCCGCAACTTTGTTCTCGGCAAACGCTTAGGTTAAACCTTATTTATAAAAGATCAAGCCTGACTTCTTTAAAGTAACAGTGGACTGACAATATAATCAATGTAATTTAATCCGAATAGAAAGCACCTCATCATAGTATACTATGGTACAACCTTTCCAATATGAGCAGTTTATAATTTTATCTTTCTATGCCCAAAAAAGGTGTTTAATAATACATTCTAAACGCACTGCAGATAAAATTGTCTGCAAAACACACTGCAGATAAAATTCACAATAGGTTTAATGCAATCTTACTCCAATGCAAAACCAAACACGTTGTATTAAGCAGCCAGACATTGGATGTTTAATGCAAATAGGTCAGACTGCCCGAGATGGAATGAAATTCAGAGATCCAGCCTCCAAGGCCTACATGATATGGGACAGAGAAAATCTGTATCATGGAAGCATCAGTAACTCGGGGTGATGAGCCAGAGAATAACGATTGTAATTTTGTGCGGATATTTCAGACTTCACATTTATTTTAATCATATCATAATGCAATTACATATAGCACATCAGATAAAATTAAGGTTTGGTCAGAATATAGAGTTTCTGGGATTTTTGGATTCAAGACTGGCTCAGTTTACCAAAACGTAATAACACTTAAGAATCTTTAATTTCTAATATGCGAACGACCCATGAGCTTCTGCTCGCCCTCACTCTGCATCTGTGCTAATCATAACTGTATACATTCCCATCAGGTCTCACGTTTAACCTCCGACACTCCAGGGAAAACAATGCAAGTCTGTCTAAAGTTTCCTCACAGCTAGTAAGAAATCCCAAGAGGGTTGATCTTGTTGGAAACATATGCAATTACATGGGAGCTTGATAGGGAAGCTCCCACAAGGATATTTTCCTTGGCTCAGAATAATGGGACACCTGTTGAAAGCAGAGTTGAGGAAGAATGTTTCTTTGAAAGTTTTAGATTTTCTGCCCTGCCCAAATAAAGTACTGACTGAGATTTGGATATGGGTGTGAGGATAATGGGGGGTAGTCACAAAATGCTGGAGAGACTCAGCGGGACAGGCAGCATCTCTGGAGAGAAGGAATGGGTGACGTTTCAGATTGAGACCTTTCTTCAAGAAAATTTCACCCATTCTTTCACTCTAGAGACGCTGCCTGTTCCACTGAGCTACTCCAGCATTTTGTGTCTATCTACAGTGTAAACCAGCATCTGCAGTTCCTTCCTGCACAGGATAATGGGGATCAGGCAAGATGGTGACACGGAGGCTAAAAATTAGATCGCCCATGATTTCATTCAAAAGTATAGCCACTTGAGAAGCTATTTGGCCTACCGCATAAACATTGCACTTCACAAGTCTCCAGATGTCCCAGCTATTCTTTCCAACTAAGCAGTCATGACAATAGACAATAGGTGCAAGAGTAGGCCATTCGGGGTCTTGGTGAGACCAGCACCTGAGCATCGAGAGGAAGGAGATCAGACACCAGACTGATTCCTGGGATTGTCTTATGAAGTGGATAGACTGGTTTTAATCTCAATAGCTTTGATTTAAGAAACACAAAATTCAACAGGCTAGATGCAAACTTGATAAAGTCCAACAAGGGGTCACAGCTTATAAAGCGTCTATTTTAAAACCGAGATGAAGTTTTTTCAAGAGAGTTTGACTCCACAACTCCAGTAGGGTAGTTGACCACCAGAAAGGTACATGTGGCTCTAAAGGGATCTATGGAGATACAAGTGAGTTTTCTCACCATGATCATATTGAATGGCGGTGCTATCACTGAAAATAAAGATAATTTTAAATTCATAGCTTTCATTTAAAAACAACCAATTCAAGCAAACTTCCATTAATTCAATCTCTTGCTCTTTCCCACACCAGTTACTGTAGCAATCCAAAAAACGTGGTCTATCACTGAAAATAAATAATTTTAAACCTATTTTCATAATTCAATTCCATTAATTCAACTCTTGCTCTTTCCCACAAGTTTCTGTAGCAATCCAAAAAACTAGAGGCAACTTTTGTAGAAAGATGTCTGAAGAATGAACAGATGAAGTTTAATACAAACGCAATGAAGGAAGAGAGAAATAGGTTGGTAAACCTGTTGAAGATATCCAGTGATGATTTGCAAAGATACAGACAGGATGGATGTGGAAACTATGGACGTTCACCAGGCCGTTTCCCAGGTTAGAGAGCAATAGCTACAAGGAGAGCCTTGACAAACTCGGATTGTTTTCTAGAGAGAGAGTTGGAGGCTGAGGGACCGCTGGATAGAAATATATGAAATTATGAGAAGTAGACAGTCAGAGACCTTTGCCCCAGGGTGTCACATACGAGGGTTTATCCTGAAAAAGGGAAAGTTTAAAGGAGATTTACAAAGCAATTAAAAAAACACAAAAATGTGGGAAATGCCTGGAACTTGCTGCCAGGGGGGGCCATACAGCATGCAAACAAGCCCTTCAGCCCAACATATCTATGCCGACCAAGGTGATACAATAGCAATATTAAAGAGACTTTTGTTGGATAGGCACATGATCAGGCAGGGGATGAAGGGATATGGATCATGTGCAGGCAGATGGGATGAATTTAATTTGGCATCGTGGTCAGCACAAACATATTAAGCCAAAGGGCCAGTACCTGTTCTGTACCGTGCTATGTTCTAGCACCACAGAATACAAATGCAAGTTGCAGTATTAAACATGCACAAAATCACTGGGTAAGCAGTTAGAATATTGTTTGAGTTACACCCACTTTAGGAAGGGTGGTTCACATGAAAATGCAAGGAAGAGATTTGCAAGGATAATACGATGATAGATTAGAATGGAGAAGACATACTAATGGCATTTAAAATCAGTAGGCAATTCAATGCAGACATCCACACATGTGCAGAGATTGTATTGACACAAGAGTGGAATGAGCTATGGTGACACACAAGAATGGAATGAGCTATGGTGAGACAGAGGCAATAAGATTACAAGGGCATACCAGGGCATACCATACCAGGGCATCGGAAATGTCCTCGCTCTTCAGGGAACGGGGATTCCCCTCCGCCACCATAGATGAGGCTCGCACCAGGGTCTCACCCATACCACACAACAAGGGCAGAGTCCCCCTGGTCCTCACCTTTCACCCCACCAGCCGGCAAATACAACACATAATCCTCCGCCATCTCCAACGTGACCCCACCACTCGCCACATCTTCCCATCTCCCCCTATGTCTGCCTTCTGCAAAGACCGCTCCCTCCGCAACTCCCTTGTCAATTCTTCCCTTCCATACCACCCCCTCCCCGGGCACTTCTTGCGGTTGCAAAGGAAAATGCAACACCTGTCCCTTCACCTCCCCCGTCGACTCCATTCAAGGACCCAAGCAGACGTTCCAGGTGCGACAAAGGTTCACCTGTGTCTCCTCCAACCTCATCTACTGGATCCGCTGCTCTAGGTGTCAGCTGATCTACATCGGGGAGACTAAGCAGAGGTTGGGCGATCGTTTCGCCGAACACCTCCGCTCAGTCCGCAATAACCTACCTGAATTCCCGGTGGCTCAGCACTTCAACTCCCCCTCCCATTCCCAATCCGACCTCTCTGTCCTGGGTCTCCTCCTTTGCCAGAGTGAGCAACACCGGAAATTGGAGGAACAGCACCTCATATTCCGCCTGGGTAGCTTGCGTCCTGATGGCATTAACGTTGAATTCTCCCAATTTTGCTAGCCCTTGCTGTCTCCTCCCCTTCCTTAACCCTCGAGCTGTCTCCTCCCATCCCCCCCCCCCCGGGCCTCCCCCCCCCCCCTTTTTCCTTCCTTCTCCCCCCCCCCCCCCCCCCCCCCCTATCAGTCTGAAGAAGGGTTTCGGCCCGAACCCTCGCCTATTTCCTTCGCTCCATAGATGCTGCTGCACCCGCTGAGTTTCTCCAGCAATTTTGTGTACCTTCAATCTTCCAGCATCTGCAATTCCTTCTTGAACAATAAGATTACAAGATTAGTTCTGAATGACTCAAGTGGTCAACACAGACATTCAATAGAATTTGTTTGAAGAAGGGCCTCGAGCCGAAACGTCACCCATTCCTTCTCTCCAGAGATGCTGCCTGTCCCGCCGCGTTACTCCAGCATTTTGTGTCTATCTTCATTTAAACCAGCTCAGGTGGGATAAGAGGAAAACATAATTTAAAGCACAAAAGAATAAAAGGAAGAGGCTAAACTGCATACATTAAGCTGCATGCTGTTCATTCATGACAAAATAAATCACATTAGCTAAGAAATTGATGCAAGGTAAAAATACAAACGGAACAAGATGGGACAAATGACTAAAGTAATTTAATCAAGCCAGCAGAGTAAGAGCAGGTTGGCGTATAGTGAATGAGGGGAAAGATTTAAAAGCAAATTGAAGGGTACCTATTTCACACAGAAGGCAATGAGTAGATGGAATGAGCTGCCAATGGTAGAAGCAGGTACATTTCTAACCTTTAAAAGACACTTTGACAGGTACATGGATACGAAGGGACCAAGTTTCGTATCCACGTTGGACTAGCATGATCACCTTGACGAGTTGGGCCGAAGGGCCCGTTTCCATGCTCAATAACCCCATGACACATCAACAACCTCCTGTGCTTCAATCCTTTAATTCAAACCAACTTTCTTTTAGAGGAAGAAAACAGCAAGCATTTTATTTAGCACCTTCAATATAGAATGAGAAACTAACCACTTCACCTGTGGATGATTGTACAATAATCTATCGCAAATCATTGGAAACATCCGAACTGGCTAAACGACTGATGCAGGGTGGTTGGTTTCATGGAGAAGGAGGTTACAGTGAAAACCATAGTTTAAAAGAAAAATTACAGACTGTGGAACATGGAGGGCTGAAGTCACAACTAACATATTAAAAAAATCTCAATTAGTTTGAGAAAATAATGCTAATATGCCACTATTCTGTTTATGTTAATGTCAATAAATAGATCACCAAATTTATATAATAATTGAACCACTGGATTTCCAGACATCTGTAGACATACACACCTCCCTATCACCCTAGCAATATTTATTGCCCACCCCCAATTCCCTGTGAAGGTCATAGGAGATCAATCATCTTCTTGAAAAACGACTTTTTGCATCTTCTCTCATGGCAACGTAATGTAGTGTATGGAATGTCATTGTGCACCCAAAGCAGACATGAGCAATGAACACTGTACAACAACCTAGTGCTTGTAAACAGTGATTTTATCAAGGGTGTCAACCCTATGCCATTGATTTCCAATGCATGTTGAATCAGGGCTCAGCAAAAGCAGCAATAAACGTAGCTGGTCTTAGAGAGATCATAAATAACAGCTTCATTAATTTACCAGAGAACCTTACTGTCAAATATCCCTCAAAACTCAATACAAAGATGATACTTTAGCAGCTCAGCTGAAGAGACTTTGGTTCTGATGAGGTGTGAGCGATCAAGTCCCACTTGAGAACAAAATCTAGTCTTGAACGTCAATACTACATGCCAGAGGAAACCACTTTCAGGGAAATCACTAAACTTAGGGTCTTTCAGATCTCATGCAGAGGGCAAACTGCACCATCTCAAGAGGTAAACACTCGAAAAAGAAAGTGGAAGAGTAAGCTTATGGAGAAAGAAATTAAGATTAGGCTCTGCCTTCGGATCATACTGAGTAACAGCAAGATAGGTAATTGTCTTCTGTTTTATTGCAAGGCCATATTGGAAGAACAAGATTATATATTACTAAAGATAGATAGCTATATCATCCTACAACGTGCATATTAATTTTGATAACATAGATAATTAGGTGCAGGAGGAGGCCATTCGACTCTTCTAGCCAGCACCGCCATTCATTGTGATCATGGCTGATCGTCCCCTATCAATAACCAGTGCCTGCCTTCTCCCCATATCCCTCGACTCCACTAGCCTTTAGAGCTCTATCTAACTCTCTCTTAAATCCATCGAGTGACTTGGCCTCCACTGCCCTGTGGCAGGGAATTCCATAAATTCACAACTCCCTGGGTGAAAAAGTTTTTTCTCACCTCAGTCTTAAATGACCTCCCCTTTATTCTAAGACTGTGGCCCCTGGTTCTGGACTCGCCCCACATTGGGAACATTTTTCCTGCATCTAGTTTGTCCAGTTCTTTTAGAAATTTCTATAAGATCCCCCTCATCCTTCTAAACTCCAGTGAATACAAGCCCAGTCTTTTCAATCTTTATACCCTCCCCCTCGAATCTTTGAACATCCCCAATCCTGGACTTTCACTCTCACTTTAGTTTCATGTACCTTGTTCAGTTTTATGACTGTTGGCAATTTCCCACCTGGGATAAATAAAGTTATATCGTATGGTACCAGTACAACTCTCATGACATGCTTTGCACATTATGTGTAGATTGCTGCTATTTACCAACACAAGATTCTGATCACCAACAAAAATAACGGGAGAAACCCACCCACCAATTCATAAACACAAAGCACATAAAATGCAGCAGCTGTCAGCGTGATTTAAAAAGACAACTTTGCTTGAAATAAGAGGAACTACGTTGTCATCGATACCAAACTGAACGCTCATTTGTACACCACACCTGCCTACAAAATACATCCTCTTTAACCCCCTGTACTTGGTTTCAGACAGGATATTATTGTTAGGAACAAGCTCCTAAACAATGTCTCTGCGGGGAAGCCATTGGTCTTTTAAGATTAGAATCCGAGATGCTGGGGAGGAGGGCGGGTAAAAAGAAGTAAGAATCAACAAATGGTTAGACTATGTTTGGGGCAACTTTGTGTTGATGTGAGGGTGGGGGGGGGGAAGGAAGGACAGTTCAGAACCAGGCGTCACAGTTTTAGAATAAGGGTTAGGCCATTTAAGACTGAGATGAGGAAAAACCTTTTCACCCAGAGAGTTGTGAATCTGTGTGGAATTCTCTGCCACAGGCCAATTCACTGGATGTATTCACGAGTTAGATTAGATATTGGGGCTAACGGAATCAGGGGATATGGAGGGAAGGCAGGAACGTGTTACTGATTTTGGATGATCAGCGATGATCTCTTTGAATGACGGTGTAGGCTCGAAGGGCAGAAGGGCCTACTCCTGCACCTATGTTTCTGAGAGTTCTGCAGGCGGCTGGTATCATGGAAACTTGGCTCCGCTGCGGCTCCGCGCCAGGGCAGCGCTTCTTCCCGCAGACTAACAGTGTGCCAATTCACCCAGGAATCTGGCGGTGGGAAACACAACGGTCAAGTGCCTCGCCGCTTCCTCAGTGACCACCACCTCACTGAAGACACAAGTACACAAGGCCCCGGTTATGTTGTCACCGGGTGCAACGCATCTTGCTGGCGGGCTTGACCGACAACTCGAACGTCCAATCGGCGGCGGGCAGAGGAAGGGGGCAGGCTCAGGCCGGGCGGAGTGGACCAATCAGGGCGAGGGCGAGGGAGGGGGCGGGGTTTGAAGAGCAGGTTCGAGTGAGAGGTCGGAGCGGGCCCCGGCCTCGCTGGCCTGGGGAGGGGCGCCCGGTGGCGGGAGGAGAGCGCCGCCGGCCCGGCCCGGCTCACTCACTCACCTCCTCGGCGTGCTTGCGCAGGGCCTTCTCCCGCTCGTACTGCGTGATGAGCTGCTCGTTGTCCTCCTTCAGCAGCTCCAGCTCCACGGCGTGCTCCTGGTTCTCGGCGAACACGGCGTCCAAGTTCTCCAGCACGCCCACCACCAGCGGCATCAGCTCCTTCACCACGTCCTCGTCGTACTTGCGGATCATGCGCTCGAACTCGCGGTAAATACTGGCCGCCAGGCCCGACACCCGCTCCGACATCACGTTGGTGTTGGAGTCGTCCTGGTAAACCACCCCATCGTCTAGTTCCATGTTTAAAAAACTATATATATATATAATGTGCGAGGAGCAAAACAATAAACGGATTATTTACACCCCATTAAAGCGTGAGGAGGTTTTTAAAAAGAAAAATAATGTGATTTCTCCTCAGCTTCAGCTACTGCCTGTCTGTGGCGCCGCCGCGCTCCACCGGCCTTCGCCGCGCTCTCTGTTGACGCCGCACTCGCCCGCCCTCTCCCCCCTCCCTCCTGCGCGCTCCCGCCACAGGCCTGACGGCTCCTGCGCGCCCCCGCGTGAAGCCCGACACCGCGGGCGCGCCCCCGCCTGGGTCCCGCCGCCAGCTGGCCGCGCGCTCCCGCGTCAGCCACTCCCCCACCCGCCCCGCCTCCCCGCAAAACATTGAGAACTCCCACAGCAACTGGGTCATCCCCTTCCTGCTGGATTGTGCTGCTTATTTACCATTGTGGCCCTTGTGGCTAAGGGGATCAGGGGGTATGGAGAGAAGGCAGGTACGGGATACTGAGTTGGATGATCAGCCATGATCATATTGAATGGCGGTGCAGGCTCGAAGGGCCGAATGGCCTACTCCTGCACCTAATTTCTATGTTTCTATGTTTCTATTACATCCACCCCGCGCTGGGTGTGTTGACCTCCTGTATCCACAGAAAGCATAGGTAGTTACACCCCCAGTGGTATGAACATTGACTTCTCTAACTTCAAATAGCCCTTGCTTTCCCTCTTTCTCCCCATCCCCTCCCCATTCCTAGTTCCCCCACCAGTCTTACTGTCTCTGACTACATTCTACCTCTGTGCCGCCCACTCCCCTGACTTCAGTCTGAAGAAGGGTCTCGACCAGAAACGTCACCCATTCCTTCTCTCCACAGATGCTGCCTGTCCTGCTAAGTTACTCCAGCATTTTGCGTCTACAGAAAGCATGCAGTCGGGTTGTATCACAACTCAGTTTTGGGAACTGCCCAAGACCGCAGGAAATTGCAGAGAGTTCTGTGCTCCTCCATTGAGACAAAAAGCTGGAGTAACCCAGCGGGACAGGCAGCATCACTGGAGAAAATGAATTGGTATTGAGACCCTTCTTCAGACTTAACCCTGTATCTTTTCTTCCGAGATGCTGAGACGCCAATCTCAGGAAAACTTATTCCCTTCTGTTATCAGGCTTGTGAACAGTCTTTTCAAAAGCTGGGGTATATACAGATTCACCTCTACCTCATTGCAGACATTACACTTTGTATCTGAAACTGTTGTGCTATAATGCAGAGAACTATATTCTGCACTCTGTATCTTTTCCTTCGCCCTATCCAATTTAATTTCGGCATGATTGTATTTATGTAGAGCATTATCTGATTTGATTACAAAACAAAACATTTCAAAGCTTACCTTGGTATACATGACAATAATTAATCTAGACCTAAACCTTTAAAATTGGACAGGTGGTTTTGAGAAGACAAATACAGGTAGAAAATGCACAGTAAATGGCAGAAGGCTAAAAATGTTAGTGAACAGAGGGACCTTGGAGTTACATAGATACATAGACAATAGGTGCAGGAGTAGGCCATTCAGTCCATTGAGCCAGCACCGCCATTCAATGTGATCATGGCTGATCATCCACAATCAGTACCCCGTTCTTGCCTTCTCCCCATATCCCATGATTCCTCTGGCCCTAAGAGCTCTAACTATCTTTTGAATACATCCAGTGAATCGGCCTCCACTGCCTTCTGAGGCATAGAATTCGACAAATTCACAATCCTCTGGGTGAAAAGGTTTTTCCTCATCTCAGTTCTAAACGGCTTACCCCTTATTCTTAAACTATGGCCCCTGGTTTTGGACTCCCTCAGCATCGGGAACATGTTTCCTGCATCTAGTGTGTCCAATCCCTTAATAATTTTATATTTCAATAAGATCCCCTCCCTGTCAAGTGATTTGGTGCAGGATCCACAGTTTGCAAGAGGAGGTGATGGAGTTAGATGTTGAAGAAACATTTAACAGACTCTTAAATAAGCAAGGCATAGATGTTTGAGGACCTATTGTAGACAAATGGGATCAGTGTGGACGGGGAAATGAATCTGGTGCGCCAAAGGACCCGTTTCTATGCTGTACGACTCCATGTATCCATCTATCACTTGCCAGGCCCCAACCCTACCTCCCTTTTCCAACTCCAGCCTGAAGAAGGGTCCTGGCCTGAAATGTCATCTGTCCATTGCCCCCACAGATATTGCTTGACCTGCTGAGTTCCCCCAGCAGTTGTTTTTTTGCTCAAGATTCCAGCATTTGCAGTTCCTGGTGTCTGAACTGCAGGGGCATTGCACGAGTTTTCCGTTCTCATAATGAGCCAACCTTTGATGTGAGCTTCTTGAGGGTATACATAAAATGCTGGAGTAACTCAGCGGGTTAGGCAGCATCTATGGACAGAAGGAATAGGTGACGTTTCGGGTCAGG
The DNA here is from genome assembly GCF_028641065.1 of Leucoraja erinaceus. Lineage (NCBI taxonomy): Eukaryota > Metazoa > Chordata > Chondrichthyes > Rajiformes > Rajidae > Leucoraja > Leucoraja erinaceus. The sequence continues at coordinate 34,509,565 of NC_073399.1, read as the reverse complement.
ACCCTTCTTCAGAGATGCTTATTGAGAACAGGTAGCAACTGACTTGCAATGTATTCTCCCACCTTGAAACAAGATTGCCTCTCTCAGTCTTACATTGGGGTGGGAGATTGCAACCTTCACGTGGTCCGTCCTGTTTCGACGAATGCAATCAACCTGGCGTGCACAATCAAATAAGATCAAATAGAACAAGTTGTCCCACAACTTTAGGCTGTGCACGCCATACGCAAGAAGAAAAAGAAGTCATGCATTGAGGAGTGAGATCATTGGCTAACTAACTAAATGTGGTAATGACTGCTTTTTGCACTGCACTATTTGAGCATGCTGAACTCATTTATGGTCACAATGTGGTCCAACATCAACCACACAGTAAATGTCCAGAAGAATACAGGTTACCAACAGGCCAAAAGGAACTTTGATCAGAATGCAATGATATTTTCTTGTCCATTCTCATGCAACTTATCTCAAAGAGCCAGTAGCTTTGTAAGATGTGAGTTGATATCTGTAGAGATACAGGTCTGTTTAATTTGAATTTAATTCAATTTGCAGTAAATTTGTATTAAGAAGTAAGAAAATATTGTACTGGATAAAAATGATGTTGGTATCCATTGGATTTCTGATCAGTAACTGTTAATCTCATCTGGAATATGACATCTAGTGCTAGGGATCACATCAGGAAGGAGAAATACTTTTCTTAATTCATTGTTTGGGGCGTATACTTCATTGCTGGAGCTAAAGGTTTATTGCACATTCTGAATTCCTGTTGACTAGATACCAGCGAATAATTTTCTTGACCCATTGCAGTCCTACAAGGAGTCACGGAATGGTGCGTGTTGCATCAATGAACAAGGTGATTCAGCTCATTAAGTCTGAAGAAGGGTCTCGACCCGAAACATCACCCATTCCTTATCTCCAGAGATGCCGCCTGTCCCTCTAAGTTACTCCAGCTTTTTGTGTCTATCTTTGGTTTAAACCAGCATCTGCAGTTCCTTCTTACTCATTATGTCTGTATCAGCTTCTAGAAAATTGCTTTCTTTCAAGTGCCTATCCAATTATCACCTGAAAGAGTGTAGCAAGGAACTGCGGGTTTAAACCAAAGCTTGACACAAAGAGCTGGAGTGAGTCAGAGGGTCAGAGAGCATCTCTGGAGAAAAGGAACAGGTGATGTTTTGGGTAGAGACCCTTCTTCAGACTGAAGTCTGAAGAACCTATTCCTCTCGTCACCTAAAAGTCACCTATTCCTTTTCTCCAGAGATGGCTTCTGCACCCGTTGAGTTTCTCCAGCTTTTTTGTGTCTTATGACCTAAAAGACTTGTTTGCTTTGATTTCAACCATCTTTATGAGCAGTAAATTACAAGCTATAGCCTCAAGAATCTGCAGATGCCTTAATCATGAGCCAAACAAAGTGCTGAAGTAACTCAGTGGGTCAGGCAGCACCCGTGGAAGAATTGGATAGGCATGTTTTGGGTTGGGAACATTTTTTAGATTGATTCCAAGCTGTGGTGGTTCTATATGTTTTTATTAAACTTCACACTCTCCATATATCTTTAGTAAAACAATAACATTTATGTTTCTTGCTCCTCCAATATTCTATTGCTGAGGACAAACATTCCCCCTCTAAACCATTCCTGATCTTGTCCACCTCATTTAAATCTTCTCTCAACCTTTGTTCCATGGCAAACTGGCCCAGCTTTTCATTCGAGTTAATGTTTTCTGCACTTTTTCTGGGAACTTCACAAAATTAGATGAGGAAAATTTCACACATCACTTCTGTGGTGTTGAATGATTGTTCAAAGGGTCAAGATCTTTTATTGTCACGTACCAATTAAGGTACATTGATATGTGAATTACCATACAGCTATACACAAATACATAAAAGTTAACATAAACATCCACCACAGCAGATTCCCCACATTCCTCACTGATGGAAGGCAAAAAAGTCCAATCTTCTTCCTCTTTATTGTTTTATACAGATTCAAGATCACCTCCCTGCTCTTGTATTCTCTGCATCTATTTACAAAGCATAAGATACCATATGCTTTACTAACCACTCCCAACATGCCTGTGACATCCAGGTCCCTCTGTTCTTGCAAACCCTCTGTTTCTCTTTGCTTATTTTCTTCAGCAACAGTGTCTCACTTCACACTTCTATTAAATGTCATCTGCCATCACAAAGCCTATCTATGTATTCCAGCAGACTATGATTTTACACTTTGCCTCATTTCATGCCCAAGATTTGTGTCATTTCCAAATTTAGAAATGTTGACGCATATTGAATCTAGCTGCATTTGTAGCACTGATCTGTGGGGAACACCACAGTCCAAATTCCTCTAGACTGGAAATCAAGCATTCCCCCCCCACATTCCCCTCTGGTTTCTTCAAGATTCAAGATTCAAGCGATTCAAGAGAGTTTATTGTCATGTGTCCCAGATAGGACAATGAAATTCATGCTTTGCTTCAGCACAACAATATAGTAGGCATGAATACAGAACAGATCAGTGTGTCCAAATACCATGATATAAATATATATACACATGAATAAATAAACAGATAACGTGTAAATAAACAGATAATGGTCTATTAATGTTCAGAGTTTGTTTGAGTTGAGTTTAATAGCCTGATGGCTGTGGGGAAGCAGATATTTCTGAACCTGGACGTTGCAGTCTTCAGGCTCCTGTACCTTCTACCTGAAGGTAGCGGGGAGATGAGTGTGTGGCCAGGATGGTGTAGGTCCTTGATGATGCTGCCAGCCTTTTTGAGGCAGCGACTGTGAGAGATCCCCTCGATGGTAGGGAGGTCAGAGCCGATGATGGACTGGGCAGTGTTTACTACTTTTTGTAGTCTTTTCCACTCCTGGGTGCTCAAGTTCACGATACAACCGGTCAGCATGCTCTCTACTGTGCACCTGTAGAAGTTAGAGAGAGTCCTCCTTGACACACCGACTCTCCGTAATCTTCTCAGGAAGTAAAGGCGCTGATGAGCTTTCTTTATAATTGCATCAGTGTTCTCGGAACAGGAGAGATTTTGAGAGATGTGCACGCCTAAGAATTTTGAAGCTCTTGACCCTTTCCACCATCGACACGTTGATATAAATGGGACTGTGGGTCCCCATCCTACCCCTTCCAAAGTCCACAATCAGTTCCTTGGTTTTACTGGTGTTGAGAGCCAGGTTATTGTGCTGGCACCATTTGGTCAGTCGGTCGATCTCTATTCTATACTCTGACTCATCCCCATCAGTTATGTGTCCCACAACAGTGGTGTCGTCAGCGAACTTGATGATGTAGAACTTTTCTGTCTTTGAACTAATCTCCTACTCATATCCCTAGTGACCCTTCGCTTCCATCAGCCTCAACTTTGCTAACTGACAAGGTTAATTCCCGGGATGGCGGGACTGTCATGTGCTGAGAGAATGGAGCAGCTGGGCTTGTACACTCTGGAGTTTAGAAGGATGAGAGGGGATCTCATTGAAACATATAAGATTGTTAAGGGTTTGGACACGCTAGAGGCAGGAAACATGTTCCCGATGTTGGGGGAGTCCAGAACCAGGGACCACAGTTTAAGAATAAGGAGTAAGCTATTTAGAATGGAGACGAGGAAACACTTTTTCTCACAGAGAGTGGTGAGTCTGCGGAATTCTCTGCCTCAGAGGGCAGTGGAGGTGGGTTCTCTGGATGCTTTCATAGAAACTAGGTGCAGGAAGAGGCCATTCGGCCCTTCGAGCCAGCACCGCCATTCATTGTAATCGTGGTTGATCGTCCACTATTAATAACCCGTGCCTGCCTACTCCCCCTATCCCTTGACTCCACTTGCCCCTAGTCTATCTAACTCAAGAGAGAGCTAGATAGGGCTCTTAAAAATAGCGGAGTCAGGGGATATGGGGAGAAGGCAGGAATGAGGTACTGATTGGGGATGATCAGCCATGATCACATTGAATGGTGGTGCTGGCTCGAAGGGCCGAATGGCCTCTCCTGCACCTATTGTCTATTGACCTGTGTAGAGCTCTATGCAGTGGGCCATTGGCAGCAGTGGATATGTACACCTCCACCATCTGTAACGTCATGCCCCAGCACATGGTTGGCTCAATTCCAGTGAAGCCGGGGATAAGCCCTGGTCTGGTGGGGAGTGCTGAAGGGCATGTTTACACTAGCATCAGACATGAGGTGCAAACTGCGTGAAGCTGCAGCTCAACTACAAATGTGCTGACTAGCAAATTGAGCAAAGTGTTCTCATAACCCATGGATCACATCAAAGCTCTACAGTCCTATCTCACCCAGTCAGGAATGGTAGGAGACAATTAACCAACAAGATGTTCGAAGAACATTCCCACCCTCAGTGATGGTGGGAGCGGCATGTGAGTGCTAAAGGCAAGGCTGAAGCATTTACAATCTTTCAGTCAGACAGGTCAAGTGGATGACCCATCTTTGATTGCTCTTAAGATCCAACCATCACAAAGTCTGTCTGCAACTTCAATCCATGTGGTATAAAGACACGGCTGAGTCACTAAAAGCTGCCGGGGCAGAAGATATTCCATCTGCTAAACTGAGAACTAGGCGTGCCTCTCACCAAACTGCTCAAGTGCAATTAGAACAATGGCTCCGCCCGACAATGTGGGAAATTGCTCAGACGTCTGAAGCTCAGGCATATTCTATTGCTTCATTGATAACCTTCCGTCCATCATCAATTTAGAAGTTGGCTGATGATTGCACAATGTTCAATTCCATTTGTAGCTCCAGTGCAAAGCTCCTCTCCATGTCTGTCTCCCTGCAGTAAGATTGAAATGATGTAAAGTTGTTCTGACTTGAAAGTATATTACTATTTGTTCATATTTGGAAAGTTTACATCTTGGAATTCCCTCCCAATAGCACTTTAGGAAGAGCTTCAACAAATGAACTGCAGCGGCATTGCTTTATTACTGTCACATGTGCTGAAGGACAGTGAAAAGCTTTGTTCTGCATGGTATCCAGGCAAATCATTACCATGAAATCAAGCTAAACTTTTCATTGTTCCTGTACCTCGCCATACATGCGTATATGACAATGAACTTGAACATGAGTCCAATCATACCATACACATATTACCTCCAGACTCCCCTCCACACTTGACCCGTTTCAGTTTGCTTACAGGCCAAACCGCTCCACAGAGGACGCCATATCCTCCGTACTCCACCTGAGCCTGGCACATCTAGAGGAGAAGAACACACATGTGCGAATGCTGTTCGTGGACTTCAGTTCAGCATTCAATACAATCATCCCTCAGCACTTGGTAAGCAAATTGGGTTCATTGGGCCTCAGCACCGTCTTGAGTAACTGGCTACTGGACTTCCTCACTGACAGACCCCAGTCAGTGCAGGTTGGAAACAACACCTCCAACATCATCTCTCTGAGCACCGGTTCCCCTCAGGGCTGCGTCCTGAGTCCACTGCTGTTTACCCTGATGACCCACGACTGTTGTGCCAGGTTTAGTACAAACCATATCATGAAGTACGCAGATGACACAACAGTGGTGGGCCTTATCCGGGACGACAATGAACTGGGAGGAGGTGAAACAACTGGTGGAATGGTGCAACACGAACAATCTGATCCTGAATGTTGACAAAACAAAGGAGGTCATCGTCGACTTCAGGAGAAACCGGCACAGTCACACACCACTACACATTAATGACATCGATGTGGAGTTGGTCAGTAGCACTAAGTTCCTGGGGGTGCAGATCACGAACAGTCTGACCTGGTCACAAAACATCGCATCACTAGTTAAGAGAGAGCAGCAGCGGTTGCACTTTCTGC